>NW_027113193.1:159291-168632 GCF_000696795.3 Halyomorpha halys | reverse complement strand
TTAAATATGATACCTTCGTTTTTAAAAAAGGCACAGTTTATGTTGCTATTAAATCAGAAGAAAGACATTTCCAAGTTTTAATAAAATTTATTTGTGGTATAGTTTAAACACATTGCTTAAGGAACAAAAAAAAAATTGATTCAGTATCTTGTGATAACGTTCCCGATCAAGTTTGCTACATACGTGGAAAATTTTATCAAGAAAACCAAAGGCCGACGGCACATCAAATTCTTTATTGGGATGAAGGCCTGTGCACACCCACTCACGAGAGATTACCCCTCCACCAAAACCTGGGAGGTGGGAAGACACTATCCTCTTGGTCGATGTGCTCGCCGAGGGAAGGGGTTGAGATTCTAAACCCGAACAACCAATCATCACCAGTCGAGAGATCCATCCCCACTCAAGACAACGCAGATAGTGAGTAAGCGACACAATGTGTTCTCGCACTCTGCGGATCCCACCACCTGCCTTAAAATAAATAAAAGGATCTTGGTATTATTGTTGTGTACATATTTATATTTAATGAATTACGTATTATAATTTGTTTCAGATTATATTTACAAATATGAACAATTAAAAAAAAAACATTAAATAGTACATAATTTTGAAGAAAAAAAAAAACACCTTGTTTTGGGGAAACGAATTAGGCCAAAAAATAAATATTGGGTGCCACGTAATTTCAGTTAAAACACTGTGGCGAGATGATAATAAATTTAAGGGAGACACAATGTTGATGTAAGTAAATTTCAAGATCGCCAAAATAAAATGAATATAGAAAGTAATTGACAAGGAAAAATTGATTTATTTAGTGCTATAAATTCGCTTGGATTATAAAATCGAGAAACATTTGTTGTAAAAGTTATTTTATCTTTTTAAAATAAATAATTTAAATTCTATCCATTATAGTCTCAAAACCTTTTATTTCTCTTATAAGTCCGACGTTTCGGCCAATCCGGCCATCTTCAGGGACAATCTACTACAAAACAGCTTTTATTACATGTATGATCCTACAACCATTTCAAAATACTTAATATTATTATTTATAATTTACTTACCTTAATACAACTTTGAAAATATATAATTAAAAAAACTCTAAACTTCATACCGCGTTTCTGCCCAGGTCAAAAACATCAATTTCTATGAAATATTAAAAACATTAGGTAAAAGATATATTTTTGTTAATAAGTAATATTTTTTTATTTTTCACCAGCTCAACGTTTCGCCATTCTAGCCATCCTCAAGGACATCTTCAATTATAATTTCTTCCTCACATTAATTTAAAGTTACTTTTGCAGGCTATTCTGCCCTTTATTATAAGTTAAAAGCCTATTTTTAAAATTTAAAATCATAAATATTTAACTCTTCTTATACAAGATTATGCACAGAGAAGAAGAGTTAAATATTTATGATTTTAAATTTAAAAAATAACCTTTTAACTTATAATAAAGGAAATGACCTGGGCAGAATAGCCTGCAAAATTAACTTTAAATTAATGTGAGGAAGAAATTATAATTGAAGATGTCCTTGAGGATGGCTAAAATGGCCGAAACGTTGGACTGGTGAAAAATAAAAAGTGTTGAGAGAAAAAAGGATAGACATTTTTGATTTATTTAATAAATAATTACCTTGTCACAAGAAATTGAAATAATATAATTTAAAAAAAAAATTATTCGTGCCTAGTTTTTGACCACAAACAGCTTCTGGTTTTGTAACGTGGATGTTAACGTTTATAAAATTATTATATAAATTATTATTATAAAGCATTATAATAAATTGTATGTCTCAAATGAAATATTTATCTGAAATTGAAAGATTAAAACCTGTCTTTCACATATCATTCCTCGTCATGATTTGCTGTATTTTATAAACAAATTAGTACTGATGAAATTAACCTCAGCATTCTAAAATTTGGGATAGAGCATGTGTGGATGACAAGGGGGTATTAATCATGCTACTAACAATGAACGCTTGGCGGGACTCGCATTACACCACTGCTCTTCTTCGTGGCTCTGCTGGATTGTTTTTATATTTTCTTTTAAATATCTTTATTTCATCCTTGTTCTCTACCGCATTGTAAAATTAGAATAAAACTTAAAATTAGAAGAAAACTAGGGAGAAAACTTCCTGAACCAGGATGTCTTTTGCTCAGGACAAAATCGATCCTCCTCAGGAGTACCTCCAGTCCTTGAGTGCCGTTCTGATGATGCTCGATCCTTAGACGAATCAAGCCTCTCAACTCTTGAAGGTTTTGCGGGGGCATGGTCATGTTCGTACCTCATAATCTCTGCGTCGGGTCTGAGAAAAACCTGTTAATTACGCCATCAATCCCTAGTTCGCATATCCATATTACTTGCGTTCCAAAGACGGAGCAGTTCCTTTAACAATAAAAGGTTTCGGGAAGGAACAGCCGTATTTGAACTATCTTGATTTCTCACTTTAATACAACTTCCACTTTTCACTCAATTTAGTAATATTGCAATAAATTTCTTTAATCAAAACTTAGAAGTAAACAATAACATGAAGTTTTTGGAAGGAAAGGTTATAAAACTAGTTGCTCAGAAAATCCGCTAGGGGCTCTTATGCTTTTACCATTTAACATGACTTTAAATAGGTCTGATCCCAACCTATAATTATGACATTTAACATGGTAAAACATTTTAAATTTAACGCAATATCATGAATACCCCTAATGTAGAATTTTCATTTGTTAAAAACCTTTACTTTTCAAATGAGTATGCATTGTATTGACTTTAAAAAAATCCTAAATTATGAATATATTTCATGTGTTTTAAACCACAAAACGTCTTGTTCTTTAAAAAATATAAAGTGATCTGATAATTGGAAAAATTACTACCAGCATCAATAATAATGAGGTGTTCCTAAACAAGGTTTTCAAAAAGTGAGGATGAGGTGTGGCAGAAAAGTAATGAGACTGATTTTTAATTTAAAGTTTTTATTATTTTGAAACATCAATGTTATCCCCTTCAAAATAGTTCCCTAGGGTGGCTACTCACTGATGGAGACGTTGTTCCCTTGGTTGGTAGGAGCACTGGAAGACTTCAATCGGTATGTTCTTCAGCAAGTCCGTTACACTCTTTTGGATGTTTTGTAAAGTCCCAAATGACGTCCATTGAGGACATTTTAGAATTTAGGAAAAGTCACATGAATTGAGACCAGAAGAATAGGAGGGATAGGAAACCTCAGTAAATCATTTTGAGGGCGAAAATTCGGTTATAGAGAAGGTACATTATTATGGTAGAGCGTCCATTTATCTGGTCTCATGCGAATGACTCTTTTCCTGAGCCTTTCTGAGGATCACCTTTTTTGTGTAATGATGTCCTCTTGTGTGATTGTGACATGAACGGCATGACGGCATGAAACCCTTCACTCCCGCCCTCAATGGTAGCCTTACTATTCTGAGTTCTCAAACAGACAATTATAGCGAGAAGGTTGGTCGATGGACGACATGTCACAATATAACAACAGGGATCATAACACAAAAAAAAGGAACTCCTTATTTGTGGTATAGGGCGATTATCGATGTAAACTGAAGGGAATGTTTTGTGTCGTAGAGTGAATATGACATGTGGCTTGTCGTGATTAATATTAATTCTCCATCGCGTGCACCATGTCTGTATATTATTTAGACTATGTTGTTGTGTTAGTATGGCCTGTAAAGGGTCTGTGTTTCTCGAAATGATAGCAGTGTCGTCTGCATAGGTCGCAGTTAGTATGCTGTCGTTTGCCGGTAAGTAGTTTGTGAATATGTGGTACAGAAGTGGGGCCAGGATAGAACCTTGAGGGACACCTGCAAATATTAGTTTCATTGATGAGTTCACTGAGCTTTATCGGACAGAAAAGAAACGGCCATGAAGAAATGATTGTAAAATTAAATAGTAGGTGCTTGGGCGAATTGGCTTAAATTTAAAAAGAAGGCCTTGGTGCCATACCCTATCCAACGCCTGAGTTACATCCAAAAATAGTCCAGAAACGTATTGTTTTTTGTTCAAAAGCAGAGGAAATGAAGTCCGTAACCCTGTGTAGTGGATTGTAGTGTGCGAAATCCAAATTGGTGGTCGAGTAATATGTTTTGGTCAGTTAGTATGTTTATAATACGGTCACGTAATAATTGTACAACAATTTTGGAGCATACTGGAAGAAGACTAATAGGTCTGTAGGAATCGGACCTATGTTTGCCTTTGTTAGGTTTATGGATCATTAAAATTATAGAGTATTTCCATTGTATAGGGAAATTAGCTGTCCGTAAGATAGCGTTGAATAGTGTTGTGAGGAATATTAAAGCTTATCCTGGAATTTACGGGAAGTACCTCAGCAGTAATAAAGTCGTAACCAGGAGCATTCATTTTAGTCAATTTCATAATGTGTCTTAATACTTCAGTAGGAGTAAAATATTTAGGTGAAAGAGACATTGGAAGAGGAGAATCTAAAACTTTCTGCACATTAGCTTCGTATTGTATGTCAGTCAAATCTGTGCGGGGTTGAAAGACAATAGAAAGATGGTCGGCAAAAAAGCCCAGGAACCATCATCTTTTCTTAACGAGACTCGTGGTCCGTCTTAGGTATCCTCATGGTGTAAGAGTCGCTTTGTATGTCTCCACAAACTATTGCCATCAGTTGTCAGGATTTCCAAATATCTGTCAAAGTCAGTTTGTTTGAATTTTCGTATTTCTCTTCTGAGGTCACTGTTTAATTTTTTATAAGTTCGTCTAGGTGAAGGTAGGCGGTCAAAATTTTGTTGCGAGTTGAAAAATGTAGGTGTTATTATGCCTCTTGTTGAACATTAGAATTGGGTTTTACTAATAAGGAAGAAGAGATTTTTTTTTTGTGATAAGTTCCTTATTCCTTTTGTTGTTAATTAATTTACATAGATTAATATGTAATCTAAATTTATTTATCTCTATGTTCGTTAAAAATTGAATTATTTGCCGATTAAAAGTAACACTTTTACATTTTCTTTATTTGAATTGTTTTGGTATTGCGTTTCTCTGCTAAACAGTTTATACATCCTATATAAAAGAAAAAACATTACATTGAAAGACTTTGATCTGAACTTACATTGATTTTTTTTTCCTACTTAAAACTTAAAATCCCTTACATTACTAAAGACGAAGTAAAATATTTTATCGATAATAAATTTTAACTTTTAGTTTATGTGTGCTCACAGTTAGTAATAACCCTTTGATTGCATCCCAAACTCTCCAGTCCTATATCACAATCCTCGAAGAATGATGTCGAAATTGGAGGATAAAAATAAATCCCATCAAATCACATTTACTCTTCGTCGAAAACCTGGCGACTGCTCTACAGTATACTTTAATAATGTGGCTCTTACCCCTGTAGAACAGATTCGTTATCTTGGACTACTTCTTGACAAACGAGTAACCTGGAATACTCACACAAGACTGAAAAGACAGGAAACTGCACGCAGATTCTGACTATTACAGCACTTACTAGACAAACGGTCTAAACGTCCAACTCATTACAAAAGACTGACCTACATGACAATAATAAGGCCGGAGTTGAGCTTTGGGGCTCCACTAAACCTTCGAATACCTCTCGTATCCAATCTTTACAATCCAAAATCCTTCGTAAAATCCTCAATGCTCCTTATTTTGTTACTAATAAAACCATCCATAAAGACCTAAATGTTCCTTATGTAACCGATCTAGCCCGAACCCGATATTATTCCTTCCATAATAAACTCCCTAACCACCCAAACCCGCAGGCAATCCTCCGAGGCGCCTGAAAAGAAGATGGCCTCGTGACCTTATATTGTAAACTGTTTTTAGAGTTCTACTACTGGGTAGTTTCTCTACATCCTGTATCATATCATTATGTCATTATGATTCAATTTACTTGTATTTTTTATACAGTTGTAAATATCAATAAATAAATAAAAAAAAAAAACTTTTAGTTTATAAATTAAGAGTTTGCTCTTAAAAAATAAAACAAAAAAACCCGTATATTTTGTATTTTTAGTATTTCAATTCACTATGGCGAAACTACTTAAGATAACTTGATAAATTAAGGCAGCTCAAATTATCACCTAGCATAGAATTGTAAAAGAATGGTTATTCCCCAGAAATATTAACGTTGAGCTTTTCTTTGATAATTTTATAGTTTATTGTGTTAGTATCAGTTCAGGCATTAAAAAAAAAATATATATCGCTTTGATGACATTCATACAAGATAAGAAACTGAATGTGCCATCGAATAGCTCGAAGAACGGCACTATACTAATTTGATAGCTTTATATTTGATAGCGAATAAGCTTTTATTCAATCAGTTCTGGCAATGTCAATGTGTCTTGGAAATGTAAGAATGATTGAATCATTTGCGATAATGCCCAACATAAATATCTATTCAACATGAATTGTGTTCAGACAGCGAAATGTTTACAACAGTGGAACTTCTCCTGTCACTCCTTATTGCAGGTGATTATAATTTAATTTCATAACATTGTGAATATATTTATATAAATGGAAAATAAATCTGTAATGATACAATTCATGAAGGGCCAGGTTGCGCGAGGTGATTTGGTCAGAATCACTCTCGATCACCAAATTTTTACTACTGATTACCTTACCGCTGAGCTATGCCGCTGACCCAGTAGATATTTTCAGATTAGTAGGCTCATATGCATCGTTAGACATACTTCGACGAGAAGAACCTTCAACTGCTGGGAGTGATGGAATTTATCTCATGGAGGCACATCAAATTCTTTGATTGCCTCCAACACTGCACTATCTCACTATTTCAGACACCAACAGGACGCCCACAAAGGTAACAAACAAACATAAACATGCTCAGAATCTACTGAGGACTAACGTACTACTGACATCATGAAACCTGTTGACTGCAGACATAACCTAATAAATTGAAGCAAAAGACAAATAGATTCCACCCATTTCTTATTTCCCTCAGCCCGATATTCGCCGATGAGTCCTAGAAATTAAAAAAACAACCCAAAAAAAAGTTTGTGCTCGGAACGATCCCTTTTCATTCTGTGTCATCCCTTGCCTATGCCACTACATACCAACACCCCTTCAGCAATTCAGCATGTTCACCTTGAAATGTCACCAAGGGATAAAAGAATTTTTATTACATATGTTATTATTCATATATGTATGTATTTTTTAAATTTATAAAAAAAAGGATAAAAGAAAAAAAAAAGTTTATATACTTCCAAGAGGCAATGTTAAGGGGCCTCTACATGTTGGCCAAGCCATGGCAAACTAAGACATACGCGAGCATGTGGATAGGTGGCTTGGCTTGGTTGGCCTAGGCTCGTTGCCGATCCGTCAAGAGTCGGTTTTTTGGCCACAGATCAAAGGGGTTCGTGAGAGCGCTCGAATAGCATCTCTGCCATTGTTCTTTGTCTAGTTGCAATTGGGAGCTGTTAGGAGATTAAAGGTGTTTGTTGGTACTTTTTATATTAAGTTTTATATATAATCTTATTTATTTATATTTAATTTCCTTTAATTTTCTTTTTTTGTAATACAAATAATACAATCCAAGTGCAATGGCTGGAACCACTAGTATGTCCGCCATGCTTGCCTCTCTGAATAACACTGACATGTGGATGGTCCGCTCTTTGTTTACCGAGCATTTGGACAAGCCTCCGATTCATGGCGAGCGGCCAACATGTGGATCATCCTTAAGGAAACTGTTTATTCAAGTATTTGTGTCCATTTTTTTTACCACAAACGTTTGACCAGTAAAAAAAAAAATGTATATAAAAGGTGATGAATCACGAAATAATATTTTCGGTCGTAAAATATGGTAACTGACAAAATAAAACTTTGTGGGAAATTGATTGTTATGTTTTGAGGATAATATAGTACTTAAATCCAACGAAAATCACAAAATTATGTCACCAATTGTTTTGAGTGTACAGAAAAATAAAACATTTAATATTTGATACTCACAAACTTTTATTTTGTGGATGTAAGAACAAATAATGGAGGAGGAATATTTTCAGATACCATGTTTTACAATATTTGAGGTACTAGGTGGTAAAACATGGTATCTGATATTTTTTTTTCGTAACCTTCATGAAAATATATTAGTACATTTCATGGATTATATATGCCTTTTTTGAGTCCTTTATCTTTGATTGGCTTGTGGCATTATAAGGTGTTGATATCAATCCAGCTAAGGTGGTATAGTCTAGCTATAGCCAAAAGCTACGCCATGGAATTAATGGAACGTGATGGGACCGTTGTCAGGTGTGAAGTAAGACGGCTTTAGACTGCAGAGTCCAAACCCCTTCCCTCGTCGAGGACGTCGACTAAGGAGGCGATGCTCTGTCACCTCCCAAGTCTCTATGGAGGGGCGCAATCTCGAAACAGAGGATTAGAGCAAGCCTCCAGTCCATCAAAAAATTTTACGTGCCTGCGAACTCCGGCACTATGGGAGTTCTTCACGGATACACTGTTCTTAGCCCTATGAAGCTTAGCTCCCCGGACGATTCGTCGAAGAACGGATCCCTGAAAATCCTGCAGTCTGGTCAGCGTTATCTTGTAGAGGTGTCTCATTAAAGGTGCACCATGGAGAAGAGTCGGTCTGATTACCACCTTGAAGTGAGAAGATTTAAGTCGGGCCAGCTTGAGCCTCTTCTCTTCTCTCAGGAGTAAGCAAGTCTTTGTGCCTTTTTAAAAAGGACATGGCAATAGTATCAGTCTTAGACGGGTTCTCCCTGATGCCATTCTTCTTCAATACAGCTACGATGTTAGGGGAAGCTTCCTGTGCAAGAGTGAGAGCCCGTTTAGGGCTGGCGCTAGAGACATAGATTCCTATATCATCTGCATAAGCTGCCACCTTTCCCCTTGCTCCAGGGATACGCAGTGAAGATGACAAAGAGCAAGGGTCCCGGCACTGAACCTTGTGGTACTCAGCAGGTGGTGGGGACAGGAAGCGATAGCTCTCAGAACATTATTTTGATGGCAGAGTGCAGAAAACAATTAAACAAACATTTAATGAGTCAACTCTTTTACTTCTAAATATAAAAAACTCAATTTGATTGGTGCGATCTATTCATTGTATCAATCTATCTTGTTATATATCAAAAATTGTGCAATTTATTGTTTAAATTTTAAGCTATATAAATTTAGCTATTATATATGTACTTTAGGAGTTATTGACTACAATAAAAAATATACGGTGGCCATTTTAAAAATCTGGATTGCGCATCCTCAGGGAGTGTTTTTTACTATCTTCTTTTCCAAATAGTTTTACATTAAATCCATTGAAATAAATTATCTTACAATTACTTTTAGGTTAACTTGCGATTTTCACTGGACTACTAAAAACGCAAAGTT
>NW_027113193.1:132449-159241 GCF_000696795.3 Halyomorpha halys | reverse complement strand
TATATTACAAATATTTGCATTAATTTGTGTTTATGATTTTCTGTTCCGATTATGCTTAAATTGGCGAATCGTCAACTGGTTAGTTATTTTCGCAGGGCTCGGAGACTCAAAGCATTTTCTAATTGAATTCGTATTAACATTTACTGCTAGTGAAGAATGTTCGTTTGCGGAACAACATAGCTGGAAAAGACATTTACTTATGATGACGCCATCTGTGTCTTCGAAAAAAAAAATGGAAAATTTTAGGAACACAACGCTAAATTCTCTTTAATTAGGGCATATAAATAAAACGAGTAATTATTCTGGAGAGCAGGCTCGCTGCCTAAAATATTTTATTCTCATTTCTCTATACTTGCTATGGAGTACCAAAGTGAATGGGTAATTTCTCTATACGCCTATATCACACCATTATCAACTCACATCAAATTTCCTGAATGTATTATTATGTACAGTTGTAAATTTCAATATAGATGTAATAAAAAAAACATTCACAATTAAAAAAAAAGAAAGAAAGATTTTGGCCATAATAATATTTTTCTGTGTCAAACATTTGTGTGAGAGAAACATTGTAATTATTACATTACTTAACAACCATCATAAACCCCAAAAGACTCATTTGATGAATCCTAGTAAATTACGACAGCTAGCGACTTGGCAAAGGATCTTGGTCCGGATGGAGTTATTACAATTTATAATAAGATATTATTTATTTTATAGATGTTATTTTAGATATCACTGTCCACAGTGTCCAACTGAATAGTAAAATCGCATCCAGCCTATCAAACAATATTATTTATACAGTTTTTTATATTATTATTTTCAGTAATCTGGGTGGTGAAAAGAAAAAAAATGCTCAAAATAGTATAAAAATTATTTATTGTACAGCATAATCTCCGTAATTAGAACTTCGGTAATCCATACAGACATTAAAACAATTCCTTTTTTTTTTTTTAGAAAAATCAGGCAAAGTAACTCCTTCCGAGTTTCATACCGGGCATTTATCGACACTATTATGCATCCATGGATTTAAAATGAGTAATGCCTCAAGACAGGTGAAAATAGATCACATCGATACCCCGTCAAAATTATCTTTTAAATATCACGTTTCGTTTCAACCGCACATAAGCCTACTAACAAAGAAAACTAGGTTTGAGACACGATTACGTCGTTTCTGAGATTCCTACACGCTATGTCTGACTAAGATCAATTCAATAATATTCGTTTTTTATCACTTATTTTGCTATGATATGGTGTAAACTGAAACCCGGCATCTCCAGAACTATTAAAATATAATTGAAGCGTGTTTTCAGAGTATACAAATATATATTGCTATGTATGCTATGTAGACTTAATGGGGATGCCAGGATAATCGCTGATGACAATTATACAAAAATAAGTTAATTAATTAATCATATACTGAGTCCTAAAAATTATTATCATGATTGGATTCTTTTCCAAAGGCTATTTGTGTGTTTACCAGTTTACCAATTAAATACCTTTATATTTATAAAATGTTGTTACCATAAATTATATAGTATAATAAATTGTGGTATATTGGGTTATATAATAGTACATAAACTACATAAAGAGATTAACTATTTATTTACAATTTATTACTATGATTAAAATGATTGTAATGATTCAGATAAAGGTTGCCACAAAATATAGATTATTTTACATCATTACTTATTGGTTAATTTATACTTATAGCTGCTGATGCCGTAGGTGTCGTTCATAAAGGATGTCCAGGTCTCGTGGCCCTTCTCACGTCAGGTCGAAGTGCATCTCCTAATCCTGCCTCTTGACTGTGGTCCTCACCCGTCTAAGTCTTTCTGTTGAGTGTGCCCTTTTTCCTGTGTTTTCGTTACCCTACTCTTTTTCTCCCACTTCCCTTTAGGGCTGACCGAAGGCTACTGAGGTAGGCGTCCCCCTCCTCAGGGCCGATAATGGGTGAAAAAGTTTTACATGTCTAGGAAGGGCCGGCACCTGGTTAATTTGATTCCAATCCCTCGTCACAACCTGTCATATTGTGTTTTGACACTTAAAGGTTAGCCAATTTAATTTTATCAGGGGACTCTGGTAATGTGACAAACTTAATACAGATGTTTGCATATCCGGGGGCGCCCTAATAGCTTCGTAGAAGGATATCCTGACCAGGTATAGGGGCAGATGACGAAAAACCATAATAATAACCAGGATTGTCAAAAGGTCAATACATAGCAATATCTTATTGCTATTTGCACCTATGATGGATGGACTATCACAGTTTGATACAGCTATAATATCATTATTTTCTTTCTTTTAGCATAAACACTATGTAGTTGTTTTAAATTACTTATTTGGCGATTTTTAAAGCATGTAACTTTTTTTTCCCATTTTCTATGTGTTCCTAATTATTTAAATAGATTCATTTTTGTATTTTTATAATAAACAAATTTCACTCACTCATTCCTTCATATAAACTCCTAAAACAATGACTTTTCATAATATACACGAATGAAGAACTGTCTTTATTTCTTAAGTTAAAAACATTGAAAAATCCTTTTACTGTCATAATCTATTAATCTCCTAAAAGATAATTGCAAATAATATGAGCGTTTTGAATCTTGGTATCTTTTTTTTATTGACAAAAATACAACCAGGAATCGCTGACCATTCTTTCATTCATCCATTTAGCTTTTCAAATACTTTATTTAAATTATCTGTCACTTCAAGAACAAAAAAAGGTGAGCTTGTTCAATTATTTGTTTAGGAGGCATTGTGACATCCTTGGCCAATGAAAGACCTAAGAGAAATATCCAGGATCTACTAGCACTGCTGAAAGACTTAGAAACGCTGACGATTTCGGACTCACGTCCACTAGCAAGACTGGGTGTACCAACGCCATATTCTAGAGTACTCCTCAAGACACAAACACCGGCAATTGATTCATCAACAACAAGCAGAATCGAAGGTACTTCCAAAGAATCTTTAGAAAGAAAATACCAAAACAACCACCGTAAAAATAGAAAACACCATAAATCTTCGTCCCGATCACAGGAACGTTACAGCACTGAAAATCACTCAGATGAAAGCATTAAATTGCCTGGAGAAATTAGAAACTCACAACCTTGGCTCGAAAGGAAGTATCCTGATAGACACAGAATTGAATCTGTAGATGTTTCTTACCATGGAAGTCATTCCACAGAAGATAGAGATTATCCTAAAAGAAGCAGAACTGGATCTGAAGAAAATTCCCACCATGGAAATCACTCCACAGAGGACAGAAAATATCCTGATAGATACAGTACGGAATCTGGTGAAGTTTCATACCTTGGAAGTCGCTCCACAGAAGACAGAGGACATCCTAAGAGAAACAGGGCTGGATCTGAAGAAAATTCCTACCATGGAAGTCACTCCACTGAGAACATCAAATATCCTGATAGACACAGAAAGGGATCTGGTGAAGTTTCTGAACCTGGAAGTCACTCCACAGAAGACACAGAACATCCTAAGAGAAACAGGACTGAATCTGAAGAAGATTCAAACCAGGAAAATCACTCCAAAGAAGGCAGTGAATATTCTGTTAGACACAGAAGGGGATTTGAAGAATTTCCATACCATGGAAGACACTCGACAGGAGATATAGCATTTCCTGGAAGATTCAGCTTTCGTTACAAAGAATCACATTCTCCTAGGTGGCATCATCCTGCTCAAATAAATGATTCTGAAGAAACCAGCGTCATCGATAGTTCGAGCTCGAGTTCTTCCGATTCAAAGGAATATAGACACCATGAAGATCGTAAATCTGGCTATTCCAGTTCGGATGAAAGGAGGCGCAAAAGTCATATACCTGGTTTCTTGTTCTGTCGCAGAGGTCTGCAACGTGGTTTCTGGGTCTGTTACGAATGATCTCGTGTACTGCCCACTTAAAAATGTTGGAAGAGGAGAAATCGAAGTATTCACGAAAGCCTATAAAGTTTTTGATTTGCATTCTAAAAAATCTTTTTCGTTTTCATAAATAGTATTAATGAAAAAAATTAACCGAAACCAATTGGTTGTAGTATCAAAGGTAATTAATCTCTAAATGCCTTCTGAAAAAAACATATACAGTGTTATATGTAAATAATATTTTCTAGATTAATTTATTTAACGATTATTCCTACAACTTTAGTCACTTGTGTCACAAATATGAGTTTTCGATATCTTCTTCTGTCCTGCTAATCTCCTCCACGCATTTTGATGTTCATCATTCCTTCTTAACGACTAAACATGTTTTTTTTAGGACGATCTTTCTTTCCTTTTTCTCTCTCTTTTCTGTTTGTTTTAATAATTATTTCCCTTTGTTTTAATATTTATTGTGGAGGACGGTCTCTATTTGTCTTATTTTAGTATTTGGAAATTTTTGAAGCAGAGGAACACAAGATGATTACCTCCAAGAGTTTATTTCTAAGACTGGGAGTCTTCTAAGTTGAATCTCTTTAATTGTCCATGATTCAACTGAATACAGAGTAACAATTTCCAGGAAACTTATTAACACGCCATTATTTGTATTGCTTACGTTTCAGTGTCCCTATCTGTAAATCCTGTAGCATTTATTCAGCTCCTTAGATACTTAAACTGAGCTACAGGTTTCATAATTGAAGGCCGTATATTTAGTTATTTTTTTTGCTGACTTACAGCCTCCAAGTTCAATATTACTGGATAATTTTTCTCATTATGTAGCCTACTAGATGGGGTCTTCTAAAGCGATTCTATTTATTAGATTATATGTTAGTTATTCCGAATCCAAAGGCTATTTTTTACTAATAATAATAAACGAACAACTTTAATATCATAAAACTGCAAAAAATTAATCAATAACCTATCTTCTTCTTTTTTATAAGAAAATATTTACAATATATGAAATTCTAAAGTACTATATTACTATTACCTTCGAACTTACCGTAGTTTTATTTAAAGATCTTTTTAAAGGAAATCTATATAAATAAAAGGAAATGGTCGAATCTTTGTCCAAAATACACTTTTGAATAACTGGACCGACTTGCGTCCTGTTTTTTCAAAATCATGGGAGAAAATCCCCGATTGCTCAAATAGAAAAAAAGTTATGAGAAAAATGAATAGTTTTTTGGTTATTATGTGCCAATTCTTTCCATAAAATAAGAAATAGTGTCACTGATACCACTAAACGATATCATCACAAAAAAAAAATGATAAAAACATAATTTGGCTTAAGGTTACTTTTTTTTTTAGGAATTAGAAATTTTTCAACTTGATTTATTTGTTTTGAAATATCTTATTCGAATGGTTATTTCCAGAAAAACAAACAAATACATTGAATTTGGGTAACATATATTTTATTTATCGATTTTAGCGTATATTTTTATTATATATTATTAATATATAGTTTAATCATATACTGTTTATGTAACTATAAACTAAATAGGTATAGTAAACAATTAATTTAATCATGAGACGTAGATAGTAGACCGTAGATTAATGATTGGAGAAGTTTGTCGGGGGGTGCGGTCAGCAAAGAACAACATAAATAAACAAAACCATTTTCATTTATTTTATGCCGACGTAGCTACGCCATAACCCCTGATGAAGACCTGAAACTCAGGTCGAAACGTCGGCATAAATAAATAAATATGGTTTTGTTTATTTATATTGTTCTTTGCTGACCGCACCCCCCGACAAACTTCTCCAATAATTAATTTAATCATTTATCCATTATTTAAATAAAAATATTAATCGTAGGAAGATAGTTCGGGTGGTGGTCAATAAACGTACAAAATGGTAAAAAATAATATATTATTGCAGGAAGGTAGTTCCGATGGTGGTCAATAAACGTACAAAATTGTTGAAAAACTATTTAATGTTAACCAATATATATAACCGTCCCCTTTGAAAATTTGCAGCCCCTCGCTTCGTCAGGGTTAAATGAAAAGCAAGATACAAACAACGTAAGAAGTGAAAGAACATTAGATTAAATATACAGAGAAAGTTAAAAAATAAATAATAATAATAAGCTAAAGTTAAGTATAAATATAGGTGGATAGGAAACTAATTACTAATAAATTTAATTATAATTATTGATAACTATAATCCTAATTACCAATAATCCTATCAACCTATATTTATTCTTCCTTAACTTAAGCTTGTTATTTTTTAAATATATATTTTATTAATTATCTCTGTATATTTAATCTAATGTTCTGTTACGTATTAAAATGTTTGTATATTACCTTTCATTAAGCTTTGACGAAGCCCAGCAAAGTAGGGTGAAACGTTAGTAAACATTAGATAGTTTTTTTTTTCCCACTATTATGTACCTCTATTGACCGCCACCAAGACTATCTTCCTACTATCTACTTGTAAGATTAAACTATCTTCTTATAAATATAATAATGTATGTTTAATGTTAACTAAATATATTAATTTATATCAAATTTTCAATTGTATTCATTTAATCTATTCATATCTCCAAATCTTGATGAATAAATGAGTCACAAGGCATTCTTTCTTTCGTTCATTTAAATTTGAAAGATGAGTCAATGCATAGTCTACTATTTCATAATCTAAAAAAAAAAATACCTACAGAACTTTTTTAATTTTTTTAGGAGGCATTAGGACGATCTTGGCCAATGAAAAAGCAAGGAAAAACACCCAGAAGTTACAGGCATTTCTGGAACAGTCTAGCATACCATTATTATTAAACAGTGGCTTCACACCGAAGGTAGGTCTGCCACAGCCCAATCCTAGAGTACGCTACGATCCACAAGCTGCACTCATCGATCTATTAATGACCTACAAAAAACTATCATCAACATCAAATGCTTTATCCGATTTCGGACAACCGGATGAAGAATTGCATTGGAACCGCAATGGTAGAGGTGGAGTTCACTATAAATCTGGAACAGGACCATATGAAAATCAACTTACTGGAAGTAGCTCCAGTGAAAGCATGGATAATTTTGGAATATGCAGACCCAAATCAGGTTCGCACAATCATCTTGGAAGCTTCAAACTTTCCGGAGAATCGAGTGAAGAAAGACATTGGAACCCCATCCGTAAAAGTGGACGTAACCATAGATTTCGATCAAGGAGAGGTACCTATACAGGAGAAAGTACCTCTGAGGAAGATTCTAATAGAATTTCCGATGATACCAGTACTTCCGTAGATCAAATAGAGTACAGAAGAAGGCCTCATATTTATGGTGTTTCTGGTTCCACGATACACATTTACTTCAATGTTCCAAGTGTTCCTAATCGTGAAGGTTTCTATTCTCCCAGGTACGACGGAAGCAGAAAAGAGACCATTATGTGATGGAATATCTGATCCTATCAATATAATTAAATTAAACTACTAGGAACTGGAGGACTACCAAGTGTTTAAATCATTTACCACAAGGCCATTTCATATTAGTTATTTGACATGTATGAACTTATAACGACATTTTGATATTGTGTAAATAAACAGCTTATAACTTTTATTTCCCCGAACCTAAAAAAGTTGTATATATTTTACAGCTGTATAACATTTACAAACTAACTTTCATACTAAATTAACTTCTTTAATCAAATAAGGCTCAAAACCCTTCCTTAAATTCTTTTCTCGGTATTCATTATTGTACCTTAACAACATACATACAGGATACGGTAAAGGAGAGGTTAAGAAGCCTGCAAAGGCCAGGAGGGGCAGTGGATCTCAGAAGAGGACATCTTTCAGTTTTTCTGGGAGAATAGAAAACAGAGGCAAACCACCGGGCAGTATACCGGACAGCTCTTGGGCACGAATTATGTTTCATTCAACGATATAGAAGATCCAACTAGCAAAGGAGTTAGGCAAGAAGAGTTTTCCGAGAGAACGGTCATTCGAATGAGGTCCAGGTTTCAAGGAAGAACAGGTCTGAAAAGCATTGAAGGATGCATCGAAATTCAGGAAGACCCATCCATCATGTGTGCGAAGGGAACAGTGTTTGGGATAAGATCCAGCGTCTTTGGAGAACGGACGTTTATTCGATGCACGTATATGATCAAGACGATTGACGACGCTGAACATCAGCAGAAAGTAACGCGATCTCATTACTAAGGAAAAACGAATTATTGGAGGTTAAACAAAACCCTATAATTATTGCGGAACAATAATTTATGGTCAGGTATGAAACGTACGAACCATGAAGTCATTATCAACTGAGACCCATGTCTCATGGCGAAGTATGATGGATCACTATACTACGGGATATGACTATCCAGAATGTAGTTATTTATTTTATTCCTTTGTTTTCGTTTTTGTATATAATTGAATTTACGGTATGATACATTGTGAGTACTGTGTGAGTTTGGAAGGATAGACAGAGGCTCCATTACAAGTGCAGTGTAACGTCCTTCCAAGGAACAAGAGGACACATCACAAGTACAATGTAACTTAGTTTCATGTAAAATGTTAGAAGAGGGTCCATTACATGTGCAGTGTTACATCCTTACAAGAAACATGAGGGTTCAGTACATAGCAAAATATTCAACACTGCAATATTTGAAGAGTAAGATAATATGTTTTTAGCTGAACATCAATGCGGTCTTAGAACTTGGGACTTGAAAATCTGTGAGAAATACTCCTCCTATTACACTAAGTAGCTCAATTGACGAAATGGGATCCCAACCTAGCACTTCTAAGCCAATCACGACTGAAGAATATCCGTTCTTCACGCCAAACCCATATGACGTACTATCTAAAGAACCTGCTGATAACATGGTCTAAACAGAAACGCAGAGAACCCAAGCTACCACTAATATTAATAAAAAATTTCAACTTTTATGTCAACAACTAAATAGAGTAGTAAGTAAACCCAGGTGAATTCATATGCCAAAGTCTACCACAGAGACATACAGGAAAATCATAAAATACTTGTCCAATAGAAAATATGACTACCACACTCACCAAGAGTACCAAGAGAGGGCGTTCAGAGTGGTCATCCAAGAATTAGTCCCCTCAACACCACTGAAAGCCATTCAAGAAGAACTGACGGACATGGGGTACAAAGTGCGACAGATAGTGAACGTACAAAAGGTAACCAAAGATCCAAGTAGTGCAACAAATAAAATAGCGTTGTACTTGTTCTTTGTCGATCTTGAACAAACTCCTGGAGTTGCAGAAATTTACGAAGTAAACCGAATTTACTACACCAGGCTATTAGTTGAAAAACCATACCCTAAACGAGCAATAGTTCAGTTCCACAATCGCCAAGAGTATGACCATACTAAACACTACAGTCATCATTTACGGCATATTTGCCTTAAATGTGGAGAACAACTCAAATCCACTGAATGGAACAAACCCAGGCAAGTACTTGCTGTGTGTGCACTATGCCACGAAGAAGGGCACCCTTTTGTAAACAACTAAATAGAGTAGTAAACCCATGTGAATTCATACGCTAATGTCGAACAAATGATACTAAGTTAATACCTAACAACACAGAGACTTACAGGAAAATCATAAAATACTTGTCCAATAAAAAATCTTCTAAACACTACTGTCTTCATTTAGGTCATATTTGCGTCAAGTGTGGAGAACAACACAAATTCACTGAATGTAACAAACCTAGGCAAACACCTGCTGTGCGTGCATTTTGCCACGAAGAAGGGCACCAGGTTAACTAAAAGGAGTCTTAAGACTACAAAACCATATCGTCCAGAAAACAGGCAGGCAGAGACAGACCAGAAGACTCTCAAGAACTGTTAAACCAGGAGTGTCCTTCGCAGAAATAACTGGGGAAACAGAACCGGTATCTCTGGCCCTGCCACAATCGCAACCTATATCCCATTATCCTCCACCCTAAGCCCAACATCCTCATGCCTCTGTTCCTCAAGCTACATGCAGTACTCAAAAGCCTATTCATCAGATACCCTGTACCCCACATCCTCCTTACGCAACTGATCTCACAAACCTCTTCTCTTCTTTCCTATCCACATTATCACTTATCACCCTTATCACTCCACTTATCTCGTTACCTACAAATCTTGTATCCAACCTTATGCCTCCGCCAAGAAACCCTTAAATGTCACCAATTAAACCCCTTTATATGCTCCTTTCTAATGCAAATAGTGTTCGAAATCACTTTAACGAACTGACAGCCTTATTGCATGATGAAAATATTGAGGTTGGTTTAAGAACTGAAACTCGACTTACCACCAGACGATTAATGAACATACCTCAGTACCAAATTTATCGAACGGACCATCCTGACGGAACAGCACATGGTGGCACTGCTGTCATTATCCATCGTTCCCTTTCACATCACTTAGTCCTTCTAGAAGCCTAAAATTTTCTACAAACAGGCGTATCGATCCAAACCCCTCTCTTTCCTATAATACTTGTAGGAGGTTATTCCCCACCCAGAATTCACACTTCCCAACCACAATTAAATTCCTTCCTGTATTCCCTCGGACACCATTTCCTTCTAGGAGCAGACCGTAACAGTATAAATGCAAAAAATTAACAATGAGGAGCTCCCAGAGCTCTAATTCCCGTGGGCCATCACCCCTTTCTGCTGAATTGATTGCTATCAATTCCCTTCGTTACAACATTCTTGCAACCTCTCATACTTGAGGGATAGATTTGGCTCTGGAATCCTCAGGTCGAGATTGTAAATATTGTATATAATTTATTTTACTTTGTTTGATTTATTATTTATTCTTCTGTTTTACATCGTATAGAAATTTTATTAATTTACTTTTATTTTATTTTTTTGTCTTTTCTATTTTTGGTATGAATGTGTTCAATTAGCACTAATACACATTTCCCAAGTTTATGGCAGATTTTCATAATACTTATCAATTGATAAAGTAATTAAGTTCTTGAAAAAAAATAATAAAATAACCTGGGAAACAATGATTCGTCATAAAAACATTTGATGGTTCCCTCTATTACTTGCATGTGGGCCTCAGGATAAGTCAATTATAGTTTCCCACAAACCACTTGTCGGCTACTCTTTACGATATGTGCTTCGTTTGTGAAGCTTCGAGAAGCCAATGAGGAAGAAGGGACCAAAGGTAACACGATCTGATACCCAGGTGGGTTTTTGTCGGACTGAATCACGGATAAGAGAGAGTTAAGACTCTTCGAGCTGGACAGTGAGTTAAGAAACTTGGAGCAGACCATAAACATAAAGAAGACGTGATAACTAACTAATGATATTTTATGGCAAGACCATCTATCTGAATGGTTATTATATATTAATCATGGGTATATTACAATTGTAAATAAATACTTTGTTCATTTATGTAGCGTTGAAACTGAATACCCAACACTATTCTCTAATATATCATATATTCAATGACAATAATATTTTATAAATATATCTAATTTTTAACTGGTAAACACACTATGGCTTTAGAAAAGTAATGATAATAGTAGTAGTGTTAATAGCAATTCAAAAAACCAACATCAATAGCAAAATGTGAGCACGCAAGTTGTTGTTCTATTTGTTCACAAATATGACAAAGTTGTTATAAATCTGCACATTATGACTGATAATTTGATTTCGATATTTCACTTTCGCGTTTTTGTTTTTTTTTGGATAGGAAAATGTAGCATAATATGACTTACTTTTTGCTAATCTATCAACAGCTCACTGAGTACACATCGTACTGATATACCGATATACCACTTATCTAACAACGTAAAACACAACAACAATTATTTTAAGGGCCAAAAAACACGTCCAAATGAATTAAAAGAACATGGATAATTAATACAATTTTATCCATATGAAATAAATCTGAAACTATTGCTAGAAAGTTATATCTGTATTATATACGCTTCAAAGTCCTTGGTACACGGAATTCCACAGCAGACATTGTGAGCGATCGACGATCAACCCAAATTGGCTTCGCGATCGTCCGATCGACTTGTTGGCCAGCCTACAAAAAGGAATAGACCCCGTCTTTAGGCGTCATTCGGCCTGGAAGGGTACTTCCTCCATTATAATCCTTCTTCCAAGACAAACTATGATGATCTGTGCATCCTGAATAAATCTACTAATGTGTAGGTGTATACCAGAGGTACTAGTATACATATATACTATATGTAATACTGGAATGTTCATTTTCTGGCATGCTGCTAGATATGTAAATATCGATATACAGACATCGCATCCATATTCAAATATATCCAAGTAATAGTTCAGTATCTCAACAAACAATATCGATATTCCGATACTTTTAATCTCTGCAAAAGAAGGAGAAGAAAGTTGACATTTAACAGAAGGATAGGGTAATATAAAGTAACAAGTTCTTGGTTTGTAATAGCTTTAATAGTTGCAGTTAGGTAAAGGTTTTATATTACGTATTTTTCAAAAAAATAGTTTATTAACAATTATAATAAAAAAAAATTTCCTAGGAACTAGAAATAAAAAATTAAAAATGAAGGGAGAAAATCAATATTCATTGTATTTGAAAAAAACCTATTAATGTATTAACATTTATTATTAAACAGACTTACGGTTACTTACAATGGATGATTATTAATAATGAGAAAAACTATTTAAATAGCTCAAAATTGAAAAAAAAAAAAAGGAAGAAAGGCACTTATTATTGAATGAAAAAAATAAAATAAAAAAACTGAACCAATATTTCACAGGTATTGTTTTTTTCTAATTTGGCTTAAGGCAAAAAAAAAAAAACAAAAAAAAAACGGATTTCGATAGTAAAATTTTAATATGGATGTAAGGACATTACAAATTAAAACAATCGGGCAACAGTGTCGATTCTATTATTCTCTGCTTCTACTCCAAAAAAAAAAATATATTTTGAAATTTTCATAAAAATACCATGGCAGGAATATGGACATAGTTTTTTTTTTCCTGAACATACATATACACGAAGTAAGGCATATTTCATAGATTTTTTTATTTATTAGAATAGAAAATAAAAAAGATAATGTATATAGAATATAAAATATGTTTTACCTGGATTTAAACATAATGTTAGGGCAATCAATGTACCACTATTCCTTTCCAAAAATCATTTTACTTGTAGCTTTAATTTCATTTTTGTTAGAAAAGCTTTAAAAAATTAAAGAGTCAAATTAAAGTAGTCTAGTTGTTTAATAGGGTAAGTGAGTTGAACAATTGCGAGTCTCTGAGTGATTTAAAGATTAACTTATTGTGATTCGTTGGAGATGACACTCCATCCCATGGAATCTTGGTTACGACGGTTGATCCGCCTATCATACTTGTGGCCGACACTATCGGCCTTTCTGAATTGCAAATAATCATTGGACCGTTGCGATAAGCTAGGTTTCTTAGTAACATTAGATCCTCTTCCGGATCTTCTTTCAAAAGAATCTTCACGCCTATGGGAGATGCGTATGTTTGAACCAGAAACACCATACACGTGAGGTCGAGTCTTGTCGCCAAAAGCAGATGAATTATTTTCATCATTAAAAGATCCTCCCCCTACTCGTTTAGATTTTTTACGAGATCCAACTGGTCTATTTCTGTATTTACCTCCACCTCTACGATTACGAATGTGAGGACTTTCTTCACCCGAAGAAGGACCGTTTGTAATTGATGGATCGATGGAATATAGTGTGTCGACGGATATTGGAGGACTGAAGTGAGGCACACCTGACACCAAAGAGCGGGATGGCTTCGATAACAATGGCGTCCCTGAATCTTCTGGCAATCCTTGAAATTCCTCGATTTTTCTTATAGGAATTTCATGGGCCAAGGTTGTCACAATGACTCCTAAAACATAAATAATCCAGATCTTTTAGGTACTTTATTTTATTTTTTTCGTTCATATGTTATATTGTAACTTTCTAAATATATATAAATATTCACACACATAATGGTGATTTTTACATACTGACTTTCAACATTGGATAAATTTTTAACAACATTATTTTCTGATTATATTAGCTGATATAAAGTATTAATTAAACTACAAAAAATAATCCTACACTTGAAAGTAATGTGAAAGATTGTAATAAAAAGGCAAGTAAATAAAATTAGATAAATACATGTTTGCTTTGTAAATAATAATATATTTCAGAGATATAAGGACTATTTCTCTAAGTCAAATTTACAAATGACATGGGAATGCGGTGTCTAAGCATTATGTGGTAAACAGTTACATGATCTACATTTTGGTGCAGATGTTCCTGACCGCAGCAAATATTCTTGGGTCAATCGTGTGTGCGTGCGATTCGTAGCTAGTCAGTAATTCTACTAAGTAAGCTATTCTTAATTTGTTTTATTTTTTATTTTTATATTATATTTTAACTCCAAGGACACAAGTTCGAATCCGGCTGGGAAGAAAATAGTTTTCTGTAACACTGTAGCCGTGAGTCAACTCCGGTAGGTACTGGAGCCCTCCTGATCCCCACCCAGCCTCCTAAATTGGGTAAAAATCTGGCGGTCGGGCGTGATTCGGACCAAATTACTTCCATGCACAACCGTTGGTTTAGTAACAGTACCCCCTTACAAAGTACTGAATCCCTGACCCTTCATGGGCTGTAGTGGTACAGATTTAATTGCATTGTTATTATTGCATACAAGTCTTTGTGAATTCAATCTAAACAATCAAATGATGCAACTTTTTCCGCTCGGTCAGCTTTACAATTAATTGCCTTTCTTATATCCTGCTATCAAGGAAACCATTACTAGGATACATTAGAAGAAAGGCTAAAAGATACAGCCAGGGATATAATAGGTATTCAGAAGAAATGAAAATCCAAGAATTTGTTCACAGAAGAATGCAAAAGGCAGTGAAAAAGAGAAGCAAAATGAAAACCTTCAGCCTAGCTAGCTCTAACACGGACAAATAATGTTATAAGAAAAGTAAAAAGAGAAGTCATACATCATGAAAGAAAGGGCAGGTTATGGAGTAGGAAATATGCAAATACGAAAAAAAGATTGCAAATTGACATCCAGAGAAATAATGATTATCTGGAAAGAACATTTCTAGGAACTTCTGAATCAAGGAAATCACGCGAATGAAGATGACGTAGACCAATCTGAGGACATCGACCCACTAGAGGTGGAAAACCCGGATATTCTCTATGTTGAAATAGCTATTGACAGACTTAAAAGAAGGAAGGCCCCAGGAATAGGCAGCCTATAATAGGAGCTGTTCAAAGCTGGCGGAGAACTTCTAGTAACCATTCTATTGGAACTAATACAAAAAAACATGGATGAAGAAGAGGATACTGTGTTCCAGGCCTAATCTGTCTTATACAAAAAAAAGGCTCCAGATGAGTCAGGCAAAGAAGCATAGCACTCCCTTCCAGTGGCCTACAAGATAATGACTAACATCCTGCCAAATCGGATATCTTGGCATAAGGAGAATATCATAGATAACCACTAATTAGGGCTTAGAACAGCTCGCTAGACAAGATCTTCATCCTAAAACAGATACTTAAAAAACGATGCGAAGTAGATCAGGATGTGCACGCTTTCTTTCAAAGCTGCCTTTACAGTTCCGTAAATAGAAACTGTCTTCGGAAGATGATATAATATATTTGACTGTAAGTAGAAAATGGCAAATCGTTTCCGAAAGTATAGAATTTCAAATATAACATCAATTAATGATGAACGGAGGTAAACCAGCGTATAACATTGTGCGAACAGAGACTTCTTCTCTCTATCAAGAATACTGAAATCCAAAAAATCTCTAAAACTCTGAAACTAAAGGTATACAATACCATGATGAAACCAGATGATATTCGGCTGCGAAACCTTTGCGCTAACAGGTATCGAAAGCAAAATCGAGAGATTTGATCTGAAAGTCCTCCCTACAATTATAGCAGCGATCTAGGATCAGAGAATTAACACGCGGAGAAAAATACATACAAATAACAAAGGACTGCTTGCACAGGCTGGTCAGTCAAAATCTCATTATATGAAGGCAGTGAGGGTAAGATGGGTGGGAGGATATTTGGCTCGAAGCACTCCATCAGAACGCTTATCATCTACACAGCAATGAATGTCAGTATAGTTGGCAAGAGACAGCGAAGGAGGCTAAACAACAAATGTATAGACAGAACCAACAAAGATACGTAAGAAGTACGTACAAAAAGATGGAAAGCGGTAGCCCAATATAAGCATGCATGGAGAAGCCTGATTCGGACGGTCAAAGATCAACAAAGTCTGTAGAGCAAACAGAAAAAAAAATATATATATAACTTAGTGAAGTCGGGTAAAAACTATAAAATAAAAAGGAAAAAGGGGCATAGAAATAATGCACGTACTTGCTGAATCAATACTGATTTATTTCCCAACTTAACCTGCCTTAAATACATTCTGAGTATTTGTTTATGAGGGGAGATAGGATTAGGGTTGATACTATGCCTGGTCATCGTATAACTCCCCCCTACCAGTTTATGAACAATCCTCATAAACTCTGAAAATAAAAAATGATTTTAGAACATAAAATTTTCGAACTCATATCTGAAAGAAGAAAAAAAACGACAACAAAAGAACAGAACACAAAATATACACTTCACTTTGAAAGAAACAAAAACTTTTGGTACTCTCTTATGCTATATACATTTTTAACTGGTGCTGCTCACACAAACTGAAATACTCAATCTAAAACTAAAGATGAGGACACGCCAGCCTTCTACAGCGTTCCCGATATTGGGAGCTTCAGTTGTTTTATGTGGACTGTCCTTCTTTTTTTGGCTCATTGACGTTTTTAAGGCTCCTAGCACTGCGTTTGCTGATTTATCCCTGACTAAGTGCGCCATAGCTACCTTACTGAAGAGATCCATAGCGTTTATCCATTTGTGACCCTTACAAGTGAAGGTATCCATTTGAAGATCGACAAGCGGAGTATCATTGGTCATTGGTCACAGCTTCCTATGACCTCCTGGATCGTTTTCTTCATGCTCCACCAAAAGTACTGGCGCTTTAGAGCCTACAGCGTCTCGTTCACCCCGCGATGATTCGTCTTCTCCTGATGGTAAGCTAACGTCACCTCCTTTTGTCGCTCCTCGTCCCGCAGCGTGTCCTCATCCTCAAGCACCGGATGAACGTGCCTATTTGTTCCGAGCGCCGCAGCCTACATAGACAGACATAGAGGTGATGGATCCTCCCGTCCTTGGGGGCGTCCCTAAGTCCCCGACGAATTTGGTCTTGATCGAAAAAAATCGAATTTGCCACGAAGAATCTCCCGGTTCCGACCAGATGGTGTTAATCTGACTTCGTATGTAGCTGCCATATTCTGCCTTCATCAGTCCGGACGTCCTCGTCTTATTTATTATCTACTTCGGTTAGTCGGTCACTATCTCATCTACTTCTTCCATCTCCACTGGTCTGCCTCCTATCGAACTATCATCTTCAGACGGTAGGTTCCCCTCATCCTGCCCGGGTGCCTTCTGGGTATCCTCCTCGCCAGGCGTCCATTCCCTGAGAAACTGCTTCAGACCTTCGGAAGGTCCCCCCTGGTCTCCATCAATGACATTTATCGCTATTGCCTTAGAAAGTCAGTCCATGACGAAATTTTCCTTCCCAAGCTTGTACACCACTTCAGTGTTATATTGATTGAGGAGCTCTTTCCAGCGGGTAACTCTCGCGAATAACTCAATTTACTTACGCATTGGAGTGGTCGGTCAGTTTGGACTCTAAATTTTCTACCGAATACATATGGACGGAAGTGATCGATGGCCCATACTATCCCTAACAATTCCCTCTCAAGGGGACTGTATTGCGGTTCGGCATCCGTGAGACGTCTGCTCGCATGCGCTACTAGACGGTCTCCCCCTGAGCCCTCCTGGGACAACACCGCCCCCAGTCCATACACACTCGCGTCAGTTTTGGTTGTAAATTGGCGTTCGAAGTCGGGAAAAGCTAGCACTAGTTCTCTTTGTAGCTGCTGCATACACTTGCGGATATTACACTCCATGACCGGTGTCACAATCTTTCGGCTACCTTTGTTCAGCAGGTTATTAATAGGAACCAGATACTCTGTCATATCTGGCACTAAGCGCAGTAATTCGTAGCCCCTGATAACCGCCGTATTCCCTTGACATCTTTGGGCTCCGTTTTTGTGCATCTGGTTTAATCCCTTCCTTTATGCCCCAACAAGTTAATTTCTTCCTGACTTAATACCGACTTTCCTCGAGACATTTTCAGCCCAAACTGCTGAACCCTTGGGAAGATATTTTCTAAGTGCTGCACATGTTCTCCTTCCGATTTACTCAAGACTAGAAGGTCGTCCATATACACTTGACACATTGATTCATCCAAACCTCGTAAAAATTCGTCAATCAAGTGCTGGAAAGTGATAGGAGCGTTCTTTAACCCAAACGGCATACGGGTGAATTCATAATGTCCCCTTTCAAAGGTGAATGCCGTGAATATCCACCATAGAAAGCCAAAGATGGCAATGAAGAGTGAGAGTATAAACAAATAGTTATAGTGATTCAGTTGAATCTGTTCCAACTTGAGAGGCTGTGCCGGCGAATGCGCAGTGATTTTTTTTTCGTTTCACTGGTCTGATAACTGTTGTTATATGGGCATAGTTAGTTGTCAGTTTTTATTTATTTTAATATTTATGTTATCCTTTTAGTCAATGATTCCACAAAACCATTCATATTATTTTAAATATTTATTCTATAACAATTCAGAAATCAATAAATGCTTAAGAGTAAAATAAAAAATTTACTTTACTATAATATTTTTTAATTTCTGCTATACTTTTATAAAAGAAGAATGTTAAAATTTTGGAACGAAATATAATTTTAAAAGTACTTTTTCTGAAGATAGTTGAAATTGGAGTTAGCCAACTTGTCAACTGTAAGCCTGAGAGATAGTATTGTCACAAAGAATGGTATAGAAATATCTGTGTTTTTATTAGGGTTTTAAAAGTTGTAAAAACCAAGATCATCATAATAAATTTGTAGAAAATGTTCTTTTCCTTTTTTTAAAACAAAAAATTGAGATGTTTCATATATACTGATTAAACTTTCTGCTGCTCATGACATAAAAAACAAATTGCTAACTCTCAGACTATACATTTCGATTCAAAACTTTTGGATTTGTTATTTAATAATTTTGTATCAATCCAATACTTCATCTTGGAGTAATATGAAATATTCTTTCTAAATATATTATAAACACTCAATGTATGTTTATGTCTTCAATTCAATTTTTATAATAAGGTTAGCAATGCGATATTCTATCGTAAATAGAAAATATAAATTAAAACCATAAGAAAATATTCTAATTTTAACACAATACTCAGGCCACTGCTGATGTATGGCTGTGAAGTCTAAGGAGCAGCACTCTTTACGAAATGAAAAACAACTACAATAATTTCAGAATAAGGTCCTAAGAATCACAATGGATGGCCCTTGCTTTTTAAGAAGTAGCCAATTGCATCGGGAACTACTAATGGAATCGATAGACGACTTCATTACAAATCGGTTTATAAAATTCCACTACCAGTTACCGACAGTTAAAGGAGCAATAACTTACAACTTGGGAAATCTAACTTCATCCCGAAGACTGAAGCCCAGGCTGCAGGACATCCTTTCATAAATTCTGTATTTACGTATTCTATTATAGACAAACGGGGCAACGGTAGCAGCGTGGTAACGCGCCAGTGTAGCAACCTAGAGGTTGTCGATCGTACCTCGGTCCCATCCGGGTTTTTCTCAACCCAAAATAACGCAAAACTCACAACCTCTCCTGGGCATTTGTGAGGCCCGTTAGCCACTCACTAAAATAGACGTGGGAGTGACGAAGCTACGAAAAAACTACGTCAAGATAAGCGCGATGTATTAGGAAATACATCGCGCTAGGACTTAGGCCTTCATGGTACGTTGCCCATAAAATAATAAATTATTGACATTACTACTATTTATTTTTTCTCTTTTTTTCTATTAGAATTTAATTATTTATTTTATTAAATTTATAAATGTTACTGTTTTTATTATTAATCTTTATTTTTTATTTATATATATTTTTTAAATTCATCATTATTGTTCCCAATTGTTCAATATTTATATAGTATGTCTTTTTCACGAGACTATACCCACCCCCTCCGAATCAATTGATAAAAAAACCCAGAAATGTAACTGTTATATTAATCTTGTACTACCCACCAGGCCGATCACGTTATAAATAAAATGTATTAACAACAAATTTTTTAATAATAAAAAAAAATAAAGTAAAATTTTCAAACCCTGAATTAATTTATTAATTTTTGATACCACTAATAATTAATTATAAGAGGTAAGCATCTAATGTCGAACGTGGTGATATATCGTACCCAAATCTATGTTTGTATACTTACAAATATCCGGATATAAAGATATAGTTACCAGCAGTAAGGAGAAAAAGTAGAAGTTGCGTAGTTGAAGCCATTCCGTTGTTAGAACAAGATCCATATTGAACCAGTATTTATGTTCAGGATTATCACTAATGATGTTAATAATGCTTACATAAGCAAGTAATATTGAGATTGCTCCTTTAGGAAACGATAAAATTAGCTTTATCATATGCAACCTATTCGATATCAATTCCAACGTCTTATCTTCTATGAATGTGTCATTGCAATAAAGCGATTTTTCTTGCAGTAATGTCAGAACTCAATGACAAGGATAATGCATTATACTGGTAATTTAAAAAAAAAAATATGGTGATTGGTTGGGAAATAACCATTTATATACATTCCTATAGACGATATTCTTTTCACAACGATAGCTAAAAGTAATTATACAATGAGTAGTCGTGAGCGATTCAATTATTAAAGTGCTGGGAATGCAAATTTGGATTCTCATTTAATACTGTAAACTTCTGTTTATTATAAATTTTACTATTTAAACACTCTAAAAAAATGTTACATGTGAAAAGGATTTGAATTAATGTTTATTTTTCTAATAAGAGCATTCGATTTCAAAAATGATGTTGTTTTTTTTTTAATTTACATGCATGAATTGGTATTCTATACAAGTAAAATTAAAATTTTCGAATTTTAGCTGAAAAAAAGATATATATTTTAAAAATATATATGCTTTAGTAGCAGTAGAGTATTATATTTCGTATGACTAAAAGAAATCATCAAATAAACCACCATTATTCCTAATACTTAAAATCGTAGATAATACATACTTTTAAATTAGTAAATCTAAATTTTAGAGGCAGTGGTAGCAGAGTGCGTTGGGGGTAATATTTATAAAAATTGGAACAGTGTGGATTCGATTCCCACCTGAGGCAATTAATATTCATTTATCTGTGATACAGAGAATAAATAATTTATTCATAATGAAAAACAAATCAAATTTATTAGTAAATAAAATTATTTAAGTTAATAAGATTTATTTTTATTAAAGTATCAAGTTAAAACTTTGTGAATTAGTTATTTATTCGATTTCGGAAAAAAATTCTCATTCCAATTATTCTATAAAATAAAATAAATCAAAAATACTCATTTCTCATACTCGAGTAACAAATAACAAAATAAAAAAGTGTACGTATTATTTTTACAATAAAATATTCTTCAATACTTGAGAATATTTTATTGTAAAAATAATATCACTAAATCGTATAATATATACACTATACCATTTAGTGATATTATTTTTACAATAAAATGATCACAACTTTTTTGCACGTTTAAGCACGGAATAGCGATTTTTTTATTATTTAAAAAGGCAGTATTTTCATGTTAAACTCAAAATCTGACAGTAATAACAACCATGGAAACATGAAAATATTTATTTTCTCGGTTATTTAATAATCCAATTCTGTAATATTTTATATTATATTATTTCAACATTAGTAACATTTTAAAACGTTGTCATTTCTACGCTAGGTTGTTTACATACAAATTTTATTTTTAAGGAAGTTTTACAGATTTCAGATGGTAATCTTTTGGAGATAAGTTTCATTAATAAGGTGTGTTACGGCGGGAAGGGGTTCAAAAGGAACCTTTATTAGCCCAACTGTGAAAAGAAAAGAATAGTCGAATTTTGTCATTCTTGTATTTTTAAATAAGTGAACATAATATAAGGAACACAAAATATGTAAAAATACAGAAACTAGAAAAAAAAGAAAGCTTAAAAATATCACAAAATTATATGAATTGAACGAAAGAGAGAAGAAAAAAAGTCGTATATCACCCTGGTTGTGGTTGTTGTCCTGAGTGGATGTTCTGGTGAAGGTAGATCGAAGTACGTCTGGCCGCCTTGTCCTCTTGGAGGATGAGTCGAAGAAGTCCGCCCGCCGTGGCTAAGATGATTTAGCTGGCGAAGATGGCCAGGATGCTGGCAACTACGAGTACGTAGAGAGGAGACAATGGAGACGATTTGTGTGTGCACACTGAGTATCTAAGAAGTCGTCTGTCTATTTTCAGTATAAAAAACAACAGAGAGTAGTTGAAGAACGTTTCTTTCTGTTCAACCGATTCATTTGAGCAGCCCTGATGAAGCCCTGCAAAGTGGGGCGAAACGTCGGAAAATAAATAGTTGTAAACTATTTTTATTTCACTTTTCACCACAACCCTGACCATCTTCTTATATAACAGAGAGTAGTTGTTTCGTTGTTTTGACTTGATAAAAATCGAATGTTCCAATTATCGATTTGTGGACCATATGTTGGCCGCAACAAGGTGGGTGTACATCTTGTAGTTTGGACTCCCGAGTTTAAATTAAAAAAAAAAAAAATCGGGTGTTTTCATGGTCATTTTTGATGGGATACTAAACAATATCAATTAGTATAATTCTAAATATTATCAAAATAGAAAGTCCAAATAAAGGCTCATTATAGTATGTAAACATAAACGTAGTGAACTGCAAAAGTCCACTAACCCCACTTTGAATTTCTGTACAAATATAATTCAGTACTGACATTAATGCCAAAAAAAAAAAAAAAAAAAAAAAGAGACTCATTCATACAAGATAAGACGCTTAATGTAGCATAGAATATCTTACATTTGATAAAGCTAATTTGATCAGTTCCGTTAAATGTCATGTCAATATTCCCTAATAGAGAAACTATTATTTATATCGTTAGAGATAATCCAGAACATAAATGCTGATTCAACATAGATTGTGCTCAAATAGTGGCATGGCTCCAACATGGCAACTTCTACTTTATCTTCTTATTCCTGGTAAATATCTATTTAACTATATCCACACGCAAAGAGAACAGGGTCAAACTAGATCATTGTGTTATCATATTCGTGAACATTTGAGTGCTAGTATCCTCATACAGTTAATGTATAATCAAATAGGCTCAAAAATAAGTACCTAACAACTCAACTTACTTGTGATACGTTAAAAGATATACAATAAAATACAGAAATCAACTATATTCGTTAGAGATCTATTTCTTGTTCCTCTGAACTATGTGGTGCGGATATCATACAGCTTTCACTTATTAAGTGGAATATACATAAAAGTTAAAATGAGGTGTAGATAGTTGACCGTAGATTAATGATTGGAGAAGTTTGTCGGGGGGTGCGCTTAGCAAAGAACAACATAAATAAACAAAACCATATTTATTTACTTTATGCCGACGTTTCGACCTGAGTTTCAGTTCTTCATCAGGGCTATAGATATCTCTTTTGTTCTATAGCCCTGACGAAGAACTGAAACTCAGGTCGAAACGTCGGCATAAAATAAATAAATATGGTTTTGTTTATTTATGTTGTTCTTTGCTGACCGCACCCCCCAACAAACTTCTTCACTCATAAAAGTTAAAAGTGAACTTTTTTTGGACTTTTCGAACTTTTGTTGAATTTTTTTGGACATTGACCTTTGGGACCTTTGTTAAACTTTAATATAAAATTTACTTTACTATAATATTTTTTAATTTCTGCTATACTTTTATAAAAGAAGAATGTTAAAATTTTGGAACGAGATATAATTTTAAAAGTACTTTTTCTGAAGATAGTTGAAATTGAAGTTAGCCAACTTGTCAACTGTAAGCCTGAGTGACAGTATTGTCACAGAGAATGTTATAGAAATATTTGTGTTTTTATTGGGGTTTTAAACGTTGTTGGTTTTTACAACATCATAAGAAATTTTTAGAAAATTTTCTTTCCTTTTTTTTAAACTAAAAAATGAGATGTTTCATATACATTGATCAAACTTTCTGCTGCTCATGATATAAAAACAAATTGCTAACTCTCAATGTCCCCTATGTTGCCGATTTGGCCAGAACCAGATACCGTTCCTTCCATAATAAACTTCCCAACCACCCAAACCAACTCGTTTCTAACCTGGCTTCTCCTTCACTACCTAATAATCGTCCTAGACGTCTGAAAAGAAGATGGCCTCGAGATCTTCTCCTTTAGAAATGTTTTTGGAGTTTTATCAATGGGCAGATTCTTCACATGTTTTTATCATGTCATAATATCACTTACAGCAAATTTACTTGATATGTATATCTGTATACAGTTGTAAATATCAATAAATAAATTATTAAAAAAAATTAAAAGGTCCCGTGGCCATCTTCTATTTTAGCGCAACATAAAAAACAAATTAATTGTAACATAATATCCACTAAATACAGCATATTATGGTACAAAAGATTTCTAAAATTATATAAAATATTTGTTTGTTTTTTGGGGATTTTAGGGCGCATCAAAAAGATTCCTCGGACACATTTCTACGTCGACCTAGGGTTATCAAAAAAAGTTTCATTCAGATCGGTGGTAACAAGCGCTAATAAACCTATCACCTCTTTCTGTCCCAAGTTATATTATTCTTCTATTATGAAATTATACGAAATATGGAAACTTGAAATGGACCTTGACATCCTCAAATTTGTTCCATGTTAGTCAAGATTTTTTATTCCTATCTAAGTGCATTCGTATCAGTAGTAATATCTTATTTATGCGGTGGTCGGGGGGTGCCGTCAGCTAATAAACAAAACCTACTAATTCATGCCGACGTTTCGACCTGAATTTCAGATCTTCAGCAGGGCTTCTAGTATTGTAACGCGTATGTGAATGGTTGCTATCACTTCGATTTCCCAGTGTTACTAAATTCATAATCAGGTGTTGATGGTTGACAGTAGATTAATATTTGGAGAAGGTGGTAGGGGGGGGGGGTGCTGTCATCAAATAAAAAAAAAATATTTATGCCGACGTTTCGACCTGAATTTCAGGTATTCATCAGGGCTTCTGATGTTGTGACGTGTATGTGAATGGTTGTTATCTCGTCGTTTGGCCCTGAAACGTCTGAATAAACCAATAGCTTTGGCTAATTTGTCTTTATTTACTAACCTACCAGCTTCACAACATTAAACTACGGTCAACTATCATCTCCTCAATATCTTATTTTATTTTGATTATTTTTTGGCTATAATTAATTTTTTTTAAATTATTTATTTTATGTAATTTACAACTGTACAAAATAATACAATAGGTAAATATGTAGTATGTTTTATATACACTTGAAAATCTTGGGAAGGAACCACCCATTGGTGGTGCTTCAAACATTAATTTAAATTAGAAGGTCCCGTGGCCATCTTCTTTTCAGACGCCTCGGAGGATTATCAGGGATTGTTAAGGATGAAAGATTAAGAATTAATGGGTTAGGATGGTTAAGGAGTTTGGAATGAAAAGACGCATATCTGTTTTGGGTCAAATCTGCAACGAATGGGATGTTAAGGTCTTTGTCAAGTAAGTGTTGTAGCAATCGGAATCTACGAGCAGGTTCTTGTCGTTTCAGTCTTGTTTGTGGATTCCAAGTAAGTCTCTTGTCAAGATGGAGTCCTAAGTATCGAATCTGTTCAACAGCCATTAGTGGTGTATTTAGAAAGGATACTGTAGGACAGGAGGGCAGAGGTTTACGACGGAAAGTAAAGGTGATCTGGTGGGATTTGTCAGGATTTATTTTGATTCTCCAGTTTTTACACCATTCTTCAATAGATGTTATGTGTGCTTGTAGTGTTTGTGATGCATTAGTTGGGTCGTTGTTTACAGAAAGTATACATGTGTCATCAGAGATAATTATTTAGTGCCATTTTTTATCTGTCTACTTTTCTCTAAATAAAATTTAAAAAACCAAACAGATTTGGTTCTTTGGGCACATTATCCTGCAGAACAGATATTTTAATATTATTCACATTTTAATATTATTACCTTACCAACTCCAATATTATTTAGAAAATATTTCTCGTTGTATAATTTTAAAAGTTTGAATTTTCCTTTCTAGGAAATTGATTATATTACTTTTTTTTATGCTGAGATTAAGTCAACTTCAAATTAGAATATGTTACTATTCTATATTTAGTAGTTGTACAACGTTTTGGAATTTACCCCCATATCATGTAATATTGTATCTTTGGTTGTCCAACGCTATTCTCATTTTAGGAAATTTATTTTAATATTTTATCAAATGTGTTTCCTCTTATCTCATTACTTTAATAATGAAATCCTTTCCTCTTTCATATTTTTCCATTTTTATTCATTGATAAGTAAGATGGTTAGTTTTTTTTCAAAGAAACAAAATTAAAGCTACTTTAAATGGATAATTTAAACCTTCGAATTCCTCTCGTATCCAGTCTTTACAATCCAAAATCCTTCGTAAAATCCTCAATGCTCCTTATTTTGTTACTAATAAAACCATCAATGAAGACCTAAATGTTCCTTATGTAACCGATCTAGCCCGAACCCGATATTATTCCTTCCATAATAAACTCCCTAACCACCCAAACTTCTAAAAAAGTTTCTAACCTTGCTTCCTCTTCCATTTCTGGCAATCCTCCGAGGCGCCTGAAAAGAAGATGGCCTCGAGATCTTCTCCTTTAGAATTTTAGGAGTTCTATCAGTGGGTAGATTCTCCACATGTT
>NW_027113193.1:127191-131973 GCF_000696795.3 Halyomorpha halys | reverse complement strand
TATCATGTCATAATATCACTTACAGCAAATTTACTTGATGTGTATATATGTATACAGTTGTAAATATCAATAAATAAATGATTAAAAAAAAAATTATTTATTTATTTTCGTTTCTCTCAATCAAATCCTTATGCATCGAGTATGCATAAATTATCCGATTAAGCTTAAATTTTTTTTTTTTTTAATAATTTATTTATTGATATTTACAACTGTATACACATATATACAACAAGTAAATTGTCGAAAACTCGAATCGATAATTTTGCATGATTTCAATACTTTGTCTGATGGAGGAGGAGAATTATTCCCTCTTCGGGGAAGGGCTCAACAACTCGGAATCGGCGAGCCACTAAGACAAGAAGATGAAGAAGCAGACGCAGATTGAGTCCAGATGTGCTGGACCTGCCTGAGTGCTGGAGGAGGCACCCCGTCGGATGCAGGTGGATAAGGTGCAGTCCCATCTAAAAGGCCTGGGCTGCACCACGATTGAACCGCAATTCCCTATTAGTACAAAAGCCGGGAAGAAAAAAAGGCAGTTATCTCCTCCCAATTTTTGATTACTTTAATGAAAAGTATGTATAATTAATAGTCAAAATTGATGAGTCTGCCAAGTATAGTAGGGGGAATAAAAAATGGCAGCTGTTTCAAAACCTTAAAAAAAACATTGATTTTTCATTCGAAGCCCGATTATCTTAAAAACTACCAACAACACTAGAAAATCTAAGAGAACATTATTTAAATAAGAGTAAATTTTCTGAAATATTAGCCCTAAAAGTGCTATTTACGTCCAATAGTTCTCGAGATATAGCTTTTTAAAAAGCAAAATTTCTTAAAAATCTACTGAAAGATTAGTAGTTAGTTAATTTATATTGAGAAATCTATATCTCAGGAACTTGATTTATGAAAAACTCCATTTCCGGTACCATTGGACTTACTGATGTCTACCAGCACTCAAATTAAAGCTAGTTAAATTTACTACAAAGTAGTTGATTATGTTTATCTTTGTAAGAGTAGTAATTTTTATGATATTTGACAAAATATCAAATATATTCATATATGAATATAAATTTGGCAAATGAAAATTTGTCGGAACAACTATAAATCAATTTATTTTAGCACATTTAAAGTAAACTATTACTCCTACGAAGATAAACATAATAAACTACTTTATAGCTCATTAAACTAGCTTTAATTTGAGTGCTAATAGACATCTGTACGCCAAATGGTTTCTGAGATATGATTTTTTCAAAAGAAGTTCACTAACTACTGATTTTTTAGTACGTCCCATACAACATTTTTATAAAATGTTGCTTTTTAAAAAGCTATATCTCGAAAACTATTTAACGTAAATCTATTAGGGCTCATATTTTGACAAATTTACTCTTCTTTAAATGACGTTCTCTTGGGTTTTCTTGTGTTGTTCCTACTTTTTAAGGTATAGAGCTCCGAATGAAAAATAAGTTTTTTTTTATCACTTTGAAACAGACGCCATTTTTTATTCCCCCTACCTATACTTGGCAGACTCATCAATTTTGGCTATTAATTATACATAGTTTTCATAAAAGTAATCAGAAATTGGGACGAGATAACTGCCTTTTTTCTACTCTTGGGCTCTTGGACTATAATCCTCAAACACGAATATCCAACAGTGGCATGCGCAAATGCGCAATACCCCATATATATATACAATACTTTACCTAACTATGAACTCTATATATCGGTAAGTGAAACTAAATGAAACAACAAAATCTGACATGACAATGAATTACACTTCAAAGAATATTAGAAAAAATACCTACTACTAATGAACATGCCCATAATTAGTGAAACCTGTTTCTTTTGTAACACTTGTAACATGCAAATAGACAATCATTAAATAATTAATTTGATAATAGTAATTATAATAAACTACGAATAATTCAAAATGGCTAATATATGGTATAAATATTAAAATTATAAAATAAGCACCTAATCAAGAACAATACTCTTAAGAGATTAAGAAGTTAAAATGGCTGCTACTAAGGTTTGTCTACTTCCAGCAATGTTGAAAGAAGACTCATATGCCGCTAGGGTAAATATTAGACTGAAAATAAATAAGATGATATTTTGGAGGGGGAGGATGGGAGAGGGGCAATGGAACCCAAACATCAGAACGAAATCATCTGTTTCTAGCTGACGTATTGTTTGATTATTAGCAATATAATTTGAAGGTGTGGAGGTAACATAAGGGTTTACTAACTAATATGACCAATCAGAAAATCATCTGGTTATTGACAACCGAGATTTAAAATAATACTGCCTTATCTCAATAAATTATCTAATCATAAATAACTTCTGATTTATTTTTAGGAGGTTTTGGGACACCTTTGGCCAATGAAATATCGAAGAGAAAAAATAAGGAATTGCAAGTACAGCCAGGAGGTGCCGAAACGTTGCCATTGTCAATCTCACGCCCCTTTACGAAGCTTCGTGTTCCTCTATCCACTCCTGAAATCTCCGTTAATCCACAATTACCCCTCTTCCATCCTCAGATCTATCCATCTTACAATCCATCTAAAGCTACCAGTGTATCTGATGCTTCCGGACAACCTGATGAAAGAAGACGTCGGAAACGCAATCTTAGAAGAGCAAGAGCAAAAGCAAGAAAGTCAGATTACAGCGAGGAAAGTAACAGTGATTACAGCGAGGAAAGTTACAGTGAATACAGCGAGGGAAGTTACAGTGATTACAGCGAGGGAAGTTACAGTGATTACAGCGAGGGAAGTTACAGTGATTACAGAGTTAAAAAAAAATCAGGGACAAGCAGGCACGACCTTCCGAAACATGACAAAGAATTGATAACAAATGAGAGAAGTAATCCAGGCAGTGGAGGTTTAACCAGCGATCAAGATAAAGACGGGAATGGAGATGAAAGCGGCAATCGAAATGAAGACGGCGATAGAGTTGAATCCGGCGAAAGAGGTGAAACCGACCATCGAGGTAAAACCGACTATAGAAGTCATAAAGGCCATGAAAGTAATAAAGGTCATGGAAGTCCTAAACGGGGTCATAGAAAATCCGGAAGGAGTTCTGGAAGAGGCTGGAAGCCACACGTTTATGGTGTTTCTGGTTCTAACATACGCATTTCCCATAGACGTGAAGATCAGTATAAAAGATGTAATAGAAGTTCAAAATCAAATCCTGTCGGTGGTTCAGAGGAAGAGGAACTAAGCAATTGTTGATAAGAAGTTCAGTGTCGAGAGAGGAAGCGGTGGACGTCGCAACCATTTGATGGGATGGAGTGTGCCCTCCTAGACAATCTTATAAATGTATTCTTTAAACAAGGCTGAAGTTGAATAGAAAATGTAAGAACAAAATATATTTTATTACATTTTAACTTTTTTTTTTTTTCGTGGACCTTCTTGACTATTGTGCAATAGTAATGTATAGTCGTTACTGGAGACTAGAAAAATTGGGTTAAAAGAGGACGTGAACAGCGGGTTGGATTTCTCTCTTCAAATGGGCTCCGCTTCTTATTGCATCAAACAAGACAAAAGCTTTAGAGCCTATGAGTTGATAAGGTCCTAATGGTATACCGCTAGCCCCTCCCAAAAAGGTCTAAGTTCTCTTATTTCCTAATACATCGCGCGTTTTTTGACGTTTTTTTTTCGTAGGGTGGGTTAATCACTCCCAGGCTTAATTTTTTGTGAGAGCATTAGCTAATGCCCGGGGAGAGATTGTGAGTGAGTTTTGCATTATTTGTGCTTGAAAAAAGCCCGGGTGGGACCGGGATCCGATCTGACACCCTGTGGGTTGGTAGACAGGCCCGTTATCACCCTGCTACCGCTACCCCTATTTATTAGGATTTCTATCTTCAAAGGGGCTCCGCTTCTTATAGGCAAAAGCTTTAGACCCTATGAGTGGATCAGGTCCTAATGGTATACCACTAGGTCCCTAATAAACTATAGATGATGTTGATTTTATGGTATGCATTAAAAATACGGTTTATTGTTTCAATTGATAATTTAATTCAGTCAGAAATTAACAAATAATAAGATATTTATTGCAGAGCAATTGCCTCACACGAAGAGCCCGATTTAATAGATATGCTTTGAGAACTAAGGATCGCACCTTCCCTTCAAAAAGAAACAAACTGTGACTACCCGTACAAAAGATCATTTTAATTCTATCCAGTCTTTTAAAAAATGTATTCCTAAAATTTTTTTTTCTCTACCTTTATAAGTGACCGTATGCAACATGAAAATCGATGACAACTTCCGAAGATCATAGTTGGTTGTCCAGTGACTTTGGTGTCAAAAAATCAGGGTCGTACATTCGGAGAAAATTCGTGAATGACATAAAGAATATATATATATTTACGATTTTTAAATTATATATTTCTTGTAGGGTTACTGGTACTGGTACTGGTAATTGGTAAGTCCGGCAAGTGGGCCTAGTGGTCCTTTTTGCCAACCACTGACGGCTACCTATGTTGCCGCCGCATACTAACCAAGGTGGGAGTGTCAAGATTCATTCTTTGGGACTGCCGAAAAAATGAATGTTTAACTGCCCCAGGTGGGAATCGAACCCACAACGTTCCGAACCGAGCGCACTGGAACCTGCGCCCCAACCCGCACGGCCGTTACGTCCTTTTTGTAGGGTTAACCAACAAATTTTATATATAGGGAGATGGTCAGGGTTGCGGTCAATAGTGATACCAAAATAGTTTACAACTATTTATTTTTCAACGTTTCGCCTCACTTTGCAGGGCTTCATCAGGGCTAAAAAGATACAAAATGAAAC
>NW_027113193.1:94016-126146 GCF_000696795.3 Halyomorpha halys | reverse complement strand
ACTATTGACCGCAACCCTGACCATCTCCCTATATATCAATTTTTACGGTCAACTATACATACATATAAACAAATTTTATAATTTATTTGTTTTTCTTTATTGATGAAAATTAATACAATCAGTCACAGATTAAGAGGTTAACTATTCTTCTTCAATCGGCGCGACAATCCATTAACTACTAACTAAGTCCCGACACAGTCCAAAATAACACCTATTGGCCGATGCTATTCGTCTCCTTATCTCTGCCGAAATGTCATTGGTGGTATTCATTTGTGATCTGAGGTACACAAACTCCTCAACTCGTTCGAAAGAGTAATGGACAGTTTGGAAAAAATCTTCATTAAAACTCCTTTGTTGACCAGCAATCATATATTTGATATTAACAACTAGTCTCAGTTTGCTGGCAGCATCATCAATGACAAGAAACGCCTTTTCCAATGCAGCTTTTGATCTCCCAATAATGTTTATATCCACAATATATCACAGAATTTGTACCATATAATTAAAGATGGTTCCACCGGTCTGAACCTTTGATTTTATGATAGCTTTTTCCAGACCAAAATTGAAGAGCAGATAGGCGAGGGATCCTCCTTGTCTAACGCCATTTTGAGAGATGAATCCCGCAGACAGGTCATTCTGAATCTGCACCATACATTCAGTATAGCTCATTGTAAGTTGATGAGTTTGAGAGGTACATTGAGGTCTTTTATTACCTGATACGGGTCCTTACGGTGCATGGTGTCATAAGCACAAATAGATGATGCGTTTGTATTTTGTATTCTCTTCCGCGTTTAAGGATGGTATAAGGTTCATAGGGAAAATATCTGTAGTTTTTTTTTTTTTATTATTAATAAATATAAATTAAGATTCATTTATTGATAGATATTACAATCTGCCACACAGTTGTGGGCAATAGGTAATAGTGATGAATGATCTCATACATACTAAAATAAAAATAAATAAATTAAAAAAAAAAAAAAAAAACTCTTAAAATAAAAAAAAAAAAAAAAAAAAAAAAAAAAAAAAAAAAACTCTTAAAATATATACAAACAAAAGAATAGACAAGATGAACATAATAAAACTATCTTTATAAAAATAAATTAATAAAATAACATAATGATAAAATAATATATACAATATTTACACAATCGACCTGAGGATCCCTGAGCCCACTCTATCCCCACGTGTGAGGGGTAGAGCAGAGCTCAAAAGATCCCAGCGCATCCCTCTCACCGCATCACTGGTTTAGTCTGTAGTAGACTTACATTTACGAATGCCACACTGATATTTCCCTAGAACTCTATCTTCATGCAGTAGTTATCCTTGGTACAGTATATTTAAGAAAATTTTGTAGAAACATGACAGTCGAGATGTGTCTCGATAATTATTACATTCAAGAAGATATTTCTTCTTGTGAATACGACGTAAAACTGCCTTACTCCTTGATTTCTTCTATCCAAATCACAACAAGATAATTTTGTAATGCTTGTAAAACCTGATCTCTTCCTTTCTTAAATAGCTCGGAAAAAAGTTTTTCAAAGCCTAGTACTATGTTGTTGTTGAGCCTATCAATGGCCTCAAACAGTTCCTCTTCATCATCCCGTTGAGCTTCTGGTACCCGATTTCCATTAGTAAGTGATTAAAGTACTTGTTCCATCTTCGTAACTGTTGGGTTTTATCATTTAATACAGATCCATCTGAGTCCTTTTGTTCTCTTCGGTGCTGGCGATAAATATCAGCTAATGCTCAAGTACGTTATTTCTGAAGCACGATTGTGTAAACTTCGTTCATCTGCGTAGTGGTTTGGGTATACTCCTTGTCAAACCACGGAGGCCTATTCTCTACATGGCTGGAGCCATTACATCTTCTGCTGCATCGCGGATAATTATTTAAATGTTTTACCACATTTCGTCGATACCCTATGTCCCGGGTAATCCGCAGCAACCGAAAGGTTGAATTAGAGGGGGCTGCCATAATGTAGGCAATACTAGTGCCCATGTGGCCAATATTCAAAACTCAATTTCTTCAGCGCTCTCTGCGGTGAGGAAAAGTAACCCGAATGAGTGAGAGCCATCTTGTCTTCAGCCAGAAGTAGTGAATTATTTTTTTTTTTATTCACCCATCAGTAATATCTACCAAGAGTGAGTAGATTTACTGGAGTAGTTCCTAGAAGCAGAGGAGAGAGAGGCATAGGAATAAGGAGGGAAGGAGGAAGTATGAAGTAAGTTCACCTAGCAATTGTCCACCTATTGATAAAATTGTAATAAGTCACGAAAAATCTTAAAATTAAAATCTCAAATACTAGAAATTCCACGTACCTAGTTACTTCTTAGTTAATGAAATGTCTAAATAAGAAACCATTCATAATTTTTAATGTGCTAAAATAGTAAAAAAAGAAATTAAAACATACTTGTAATTGGTACTGAATCAGCGAACAAGTGAACGATTGTACTGAACAGGTGCATATAAATGATTGGTAGTAAAACAAGAACCTAATACATTATCACATAATTTTGCTTTATTTAGCAAGAAAGGGTGAACAAAAATTGAATTAATTGTTTTAAAGAGACAGTATACCACTGATGTTACAAATAAGTGTCCAACAAATATGATATAAAAATAAAATAAAATGGTTATAAAAAAAAAAATTCACCGGAGTTCTCCAATAACGGCTAAGAAAAAGAATAATGGAATGTGTTGGCTAATTACAAGCAGGTTTTAGGAAGGGATTTTCGACAGTGGACCACATTCAAACTGTAAGCCAGATCATCGAGAAAGCAAATGAATATAACCTCTCTCTATATCTTTGTTTTCTTGACTTTAGGAAGGCTTTTGACGGTATTATACATTCAGAAATATTTAAGGCACTGAGATTAATAGGAATACAGGACAAATATATTAAGATAATAACAGAGCTTTATAAGGAGATGACAGCATTTATTATGACTTGAAAGGACAAAGCTTTGATGTTAAGAGGGGTGTGCGACAGGGTGATCCGCTATCCCCAATTTTGTTTGTTCTAGTTTTGTACATGGTGTTATAGCGTCTTGGATGGAAAGAAGTAGGTATTATAACAAATGGAAAATGACTGAGAAATCTACGTTTTGCAGATGATATTGTGCTCTTGGCAAAAGGGATGGAACAACTCAAAGAAATGATGAAGCAGCTTTTGGCATTATGCGAAGAGGTTGGTCTTCATCCGAACTACCAGAAGACGTACCAAATGGCAAATGGTCTTCGATAATTACATTAGCCCAGTGGTCACTTATGGACGCCAAGCGTGGTCTCTGACTATAGCTCAGGAGAAGAAATTACAGGTGTGGCAAAATAATATTGGAAGAAACATTGTGAATGTGAGGAAACGGGATCGAATATAAAATGCTTCGGTGCGAAGATGACAGATGGTCAAAAATTTCCAGAGAATGGACTCCATTTGACCTTCAAAGAAGAAGAGGATGTCAAAAGAAAATATGGAGCCATATGTTCAAGAGGATGGCAGGACCCTTCTGGTGGAGAGCTGCAAGGGATAGGGATGTCAGGAAGGAGAAATGTAAAGAACTCGCCTCCGAACAGGGCTGGTCACCCCAGGAAGTGCTGACTATTACTGTCCAAAGGGAAGGCCTATGCAGGAAAGGATAGAGAAAGATGGAAAGAAAATTTATAGAAGTTAATGTTTTGTCAGCTATTATATATATAAATTTATTTATTTACTTTATTTTATTTTTTTCTCTCTATGTACTATAAATGTTTATATTGTATTATGATTTTAATTAATTGCATAAATAAAAGACTATTTTATTTCATTTCATTTCAGTAATAAAAATAAACTACCAGCAATTCACAATGGCTACACAGGATATAAATATTAAAGTTGTAAAATAAGCACCTAATCAACAACTCTTAATATAAAAAAGATCCTCTTAAGAGATAAAGAAGTTAAAATGGCTGCTATTCCAGCAATGTTCAATGAAGACTCATATGCGACTATAGTAAATATCAGACTGAAAATATATAAGAGGGTGTTTTGAAGGGAAGAGAGGGGGGAATAAAACCCAAACATCAGAATAAAATCATCTATTTCTAGCTGAGGTATTGTTTGATTGTTAGCAATCTAATTTGAAGTTGTGGAGGTAGCATAACTTTTTACAACCTAATATGACCAATAAAAAAATTATCTGGTTATTAGCTACTGAGAAATAAAATGATATTGCCTTATATCAATAAAAAGTCTAATCATAAATAACTTCTGATTTATTTTTTAGGAGGTTTTGGGACATCTTTGGACAATGAAATATCAAAAGAAAAATTAAGGAAGCTACGTGTTTCCCTATCCTGTCCTGGAATCTCCATTAATCCACAATTACCCCTCTTCAATCCTCAAATCTATACATCCTACAATCCATTTGCAGTTACCAGTGCTTCTGATGCTTTTGGACAATCTGGTGAATGAAGACGTCGGAAACGCAATCTTAGAAGAGCAAGAGCAAAAGCAAGAAAGTCAGATTCCGTTGATGAAAGTGGCAGTGATGACAGCGGCAATGGAGATGAAACCGGCGATGGAGGTCATAAAAACCATGGAAGTAATAAAGGCCATGAAAATAATAAAGGTCATGGAGGTAATAAAGGCATTGGAGGAAATAAAGGCGCTGGAGTTCCCAAAATGGGTTATAGAAAGACGGGAAAGAGAGGAAGTTCTGGAAGAGGCTGGAGGCCACACGTTTTTGGTGTTTCTGGTTCTACTATACAGAAATAGAAGAAAAAATAGTAGAAAAATAAAATAAAAAAATATAAATTAAAACAATTAAAAGAAAAAAACATTTAAATAATAATAATAAAGAAATATATAAATAAAATATAATACTACCTTGATTTTTATAAATGAAAATATGAATCTATATAAATCCGCGCCAATCCTTGATACCCCTGTGTGTGGAAGGAAGGCAGGCCTCCAAGAGATCCCCGTACTTCTCTCTCAGCCACGTTACTGGTATCTATGGCCAGTGGAGACTTTTTTTTATAATTAGGTTTGAACTTTTATTCGTCGATTACTACATTCATTATTGGAAATTAACCGAAATAAATGTTACTCTATATTAAAGCTCTCAAATTCTACTAAATGATATTGATAATTTAATATTTCAAAAGACAGTATACTACTGATGTCACATATAAGTGTCCTACGAATAAAAAAAAAAAAAAAATAAGCAAATAACTATGAAAAAAAATTAATAACCAAACTTGCGGTTAACATGAGCGCCCCTGGTGGTCAAGATACCAAAATACACACACTCAATAGCGAGCTTTGGCTTGAGGTAGTCATTCTGTCTTCACTCTTATTCAGTAATGAAAAGCACGAGTGAGTAAAGATACTTCCGAAGTGCCATCTGGTAGCCGATGGGAGGGTAGATGGAGGCAAAGTAAAATGAAGCATGAGTGCATGCCTTCTATATCTGATTCGCATCATCCGAAAGTTTTCATAGCCCTCCAATTATAATTCATTAACCTCAACCATAGATATTCTGTTTCGGATACTCTCCATACCTATAGCTACAATATATTTAGTATTTAACATTCACATTCTCTCTTGTTCGACCAAGCTGTAGATTGTGAATAAATTCTCTTTCTGTTACCTTATGCCTTATTTTCATTTCAATTAATTTTAATACAGTCCACATACAATATCAACCAGCAAAGTGTGCAGCAATCAAAAGTGAAGTAACGCCTGGCCTTAGGTTGAAGACGTACTTCATACAATACCTAATACGTTTTGCTTTTATTTTAAAACTACTTTTGATTATATTGACGTGATGGAACTTTTGCGATTACTCAAGCCGAACAAATGTGGGACGGGATAATACAAATATTTCAAAAATAAGTTAAATATTTTTTCTCGATACTAGAGAGCATTATCAAGAACCATAGGACACGTATACAATATATTTCGACCTAGTATAACACACACACACAAAAAAAAAAAAATGAATTGTAGCCTTCCCTTATTAGTCACACTGTATCATTACTTTTCAAATTTGTGAAAGAATCATAAAGACGGAGAACTCCGAAACGTCGGTGTATTTTATTTATTTTTTCTAAATAAAGGAAAATTGGAAAGGAGGAAAAAAAAATAATTATTTTTATTCTTATCTAAATTATTATTCAATATTTTTTTATTTTATAACATTTTTATTAAGATTAAGAAGTATTTTTCTCAATTAAAAATATTTTTACTTTATAGTCTTCAAGGTGTTTTTCTATTTTAAAAAATCTTTATCTGGATTATTCTTCGCATCGCTAAGCTCTAACTTAGTTTTAAAATGCTAATGAATTCAGTTCCTATTGGTATGGCTTTATTATTATTATGGCACTACGGTCCTGCAAGAACCCAGCCCTCCTCCACAACAGCCAGCCGATCTACACGGTCTTCTGCTTTCTCCTTCCATCTGCCAACCTTCAAGAGCTTCAAATCCTCCTTCACATCGTCCAGCCATCTGGTCCGGGGACGTCCCCTTTCATTTTCCATCTGGTTTGCCATAAACCATCTTCTTTGGTATCCTTTCATCGGGCCTCCTCTCAACGTATCCTAACTATCTTATTCTTGGTCTTTTAACTAAAACCACGATGCTGGGTTCCTCGAACAGATTAATCAGTTCCTTATTCCTTCTTCTTCTCCAAACTCCATTCTCTGAGACTCCTCCCCATATCCTTCTCAATACTTTTCTCTCCCAGAAGTTGAGCATCTGTTCTGATTTTCTTGTCACGGGCCATGTCACTACTGGCCTTACGATGGTTTTGTAAATGACCACTCTCATTCTTTAAGAGAGAGTTCTAAACTTCAGTATTTTCTGCAGTGAGAAATAACATTTATTTCCTGCTGCTATCCTGGCCTATATTTCGCTCTCTACTTTGTTATCATCTGTAACCAGACTTCCCACCTGGGAATAAATACCTACTTATACTGGTTTACGGAACTGAAATATCACTTTGATATTCTCTTCCTTATCCTTTCTTGAGATTTTCATGTAAACCGTCTTGTCTTCATTGACGTTAAGGCCAAGTTCTTATGCTGCTTCTTCGAATTCGTGGAGTGTTTATCTTAATGCTTGGTATGAACTTAGTAGTCCTAAACAGTCATTTCTAGCTTTATAAGATACGTTAGTGACAATTCCGTCGAAATCGGTGCGACTTTCTAAATAATCGATCTATTATTACTAAGAAATGGGACTATAATATTTCCTAGTACTCAGGTTCAAGTATTCGTTCTAAATTTAAGCTTGATCGGATAATTCGATGTATGCATCTAAGCATACTCGATGCATAAGGATTTGATAGAGAGAAACGAAAATAAATAAATAATTTTTTTTAATCATTTATTTATTGATATTAACAACTGTATACACATCAAGTAAATTTTCTGTAAGTGATATTATGACATGATAAAAACAAGTGCAGAATCTACCCATTGATAGAACTCCAAAAATATTTCTAAAGGAGAAGATCTCGAGGCCATCTTCTTTTCAGACGTCTAGGAGCATTATTAGGTAGTGAAGGAGAAGCCAGATTAGAAATAAGTTGGTTTGGGTGGTTGGGAAGTTTATCATGGAAGGATTGGTATCTGGTTCTGGCCAAATCGGCAACATAGGGGACATTGAGGTCCTGATGGATGATTTGATTTATGACAAAGTAAGGGGCATTAAGAATTTTACGAAGGATTTTGGACTGTAAGGATTGGATTCGAGAGGAATTAGATGGTTTAGTGGAGCCCCATAGCTCAACTCTGTATGTCCAAATAGGCCTTATAATAGTCATGTAGATCAGTCTTTTGTAATGGATTGGAAGTTTGGACCGTTTGTCTAGTAAATGTTTTAATAGTCGGAATCGACGAACAGTTTCCTGTCTTTTCAGTCTTGTATGAGGATTCCATGTCAGTCGTTTGTCCAGATTTAGTCCTAAGTAACGGATCTGTTCAACAGGAATGAGTGGGGTATTATTAAAAGATACTGTAGGGCAAGACGAACGCTTACGACGAAGGGTAAATGTGATTTGGTGGGATTTATTGGATATTATTTTAATCCTCCAGTTTTGGCAAGATTCTTCGAGGGTGGTGATGTGGGATTAGAGGGATTGGGATACAATGGAAGGATCATTATTCACTGACAATAGACATGTGTCATCGGCATACGTGGTGAGAATAGTGTTAGGATGGGTTGGGATGTCAGCTGTAAAAACTGTATAAAGGATAGGACCAAGGATAGTACCCTTAGGTACACCAGCAGACTGAGGAAACAGGGATGAATAAGCGCTGTTGTGATTTACTTGAAATAACCTGTCTGAGAGATAAGAACAGATAATGAGATAATATGTTGGGGGTAGGAATTTACGGATCTTCTATAGCAGTAAATAAATAATTAATATTATAATAATAATATTTAGTAATACTTGCCATTACCATGACTACACAGTCATTATGTGCATTAATTTCCTTCAAGCTTTGAAAAAGGAATAAAATAGAGAGCGTAAGCTGCTTGAAAAACTGAAGCCAAAAAGCTGGCACTTAGTGCCACGCCCCTGTTTCAGTTCAGTTTAAATCTGCGGTTCCTAAACTTGTTTCGACACGGAATCCTTCTAGGGCTAAAAAAAAAATCGTGGCTCACATTTTCGACAAAAAAATATTTCGAGGCACCGTTATTATTATAAAAATACAATAAAATCTTGGTACAATTATGTATTATGTAATTAGAGCGAACTAATAGGTAGGAAAAAAAGAAAAAAAAATCAAAGAAAAGGCTAGAATGGACTGTGCATTTTCTATTTTTTTTTATATAATAGAAAGATGGGTGTGGTGAAAAAAATAGATAGATTAATCAGATAGTATTAAACTGTTTATTATAAGCCAAAGTTTTGCCCCACATTGAAGTTCTTAAAAAAAAAAAAATTCAAACTAAAATAATGTAAGACAGTAATAGAATATATAACATAAAAAAAATAAACAAAAGTGTGGCTAAGTTTAAGTTAAAATTTATGAATATGTAAATGATCGGATGAACAGGGAGCGAGTTATGATCGAAAACGTCCAAATTATTTTTTCTCTAGAATCATGCATTCTAGAAATGTTCTATGGGGTGTTTCTTGTAGAGAATTTAATGCTGAATCGATTGCCGCAAGAATGAAGACGATCGGATGAAGGAGCAAGTTATGATCGAATTCGTCCAAAATTATTTTTTTCTACTAAAAAACGCATTATAGAAACGTCCAAAATTAAAAATAGGTGTACAGTGAAAAATAAACACGAATTCCAAAAAGGTATTTGACAATTAATAGAATTGAAAATAATTATAAATAAATAATAATGATTATTTAGAAGCAGTCCCTGGCAGAAGGCCCTGTACAAACAGTGCAGTCTCTAGCGGGTCCTGAGTTCGAATCCATTGACTTTAATTTTTTTTTTTTTGTGTGTGTGTTTGTGATACTTTAATTTATTTATTCTTAGAAATGTTTTTTTAATATATGAATATATTTTTTTTTTTTTTATTTATCCAAAATGGACAAAAATAATATGGACTTAGACAGGAATACGTCCTGATGAAATTCAGAAGAGGAGACTGCGGTCTCCAAAAAAAGCGAATCAGACTCGCAATATTTAAAAAGACGGACGCTTCAAAAGCGCCAGCGAAACATTGTCCCCGGCTTCGTGGGAAACTCTCCTAACAAGAAAAAAAATAAATCGGCCAAATTTAAACAGCCAGTCGAAAAAAGAGTAAAAACGCTCAGTAAGACCACTGCAGACACAACTGGTGAAATTAGTTTACAAACCACATCTACCAGCAGCAATATTGTTGCCGCCAACAAACAAGCAGACGAGACTTCGAAACCTGACCCACCACCTATTTATGTTACGAATATAGAAAACTTCGTTTCCTTTTGTTGGGAAATAGCTAACTTGATAGATCAGACGGGTTTCCGCTGTTTTTCAAGAGTGAAGGATATAAAAATCAACACTACAAAGAAGGAATATTATAAACCTTTAATAAATTATTTGAACTCAAAAAAATACAACCATTCATAATATAAAAATTAAAAAAACAAAAAAACTTCCATTGCTACCTACTTCGAGATGAAAAAGCATACAAAGTGGTTTTGAGAGGGCTACTTTCAACTACCACCACAAGGGAAATAAAAAAGTGCCCAGGAGGAAATAGAACATTATGTCCGAAATATATCATGCGTATTGCACCCCACGGAAAAATCTCCACTACCACTGTTATTCATAGAATTAGAACCAGCACCAAACAATATCGAAATTTTTCAAGTCACAAGCCTCCATGCATCAACCATGCCAGAATGCCAGAAATCTAGAGATGAGCCAGCCAAATGTGCACTCTGTTCGAAAGACCATCCAGCCAACTACAGAGGGTGTGAGGTCTATAAAAACCCTTATAATAAAAACCAGCAACAACCTTCTGTCTCAACCGCAGAATATTCTGAAGTCACAAGAAGCAGTCTCGACGTCAGGCGCCTCAGGCCTCCCATTCCTATCCCCAGACCTCTCATTCTCAAACCCAAACTCCTCGCCCACCTATTCCTTCCCATCATCTACCTTTAAAAGTAAAATTACCACCGGAGCATCCACATCTAGCTCCTACTCATCCTACTGTTCAAGTAAATCACCCAGGCCAATTACCGATTAGATCCTGCACCTCATGCCTCGCGACGGGTTCTTCCTACACCAGTGTTCCGAGTCATACAAATTATCCTGGTTCACATCCACATCCACATTTCAAATACAATCCACCCAATACAAACTCCATCCTATTATCCTTCCTGTTGGATCTCCAAGATACTATTAAACCAATTATCACACTTCTCACAAGAATCCTTACCCAAATTCCCTTTAATCTCCCACGATGAGTGCAAAGCCCCTAGCTATCCTTTTGTGGAACGATAATGGACTACATAACCACCGTGACGAACTCGATATATTTATTCACAAAAAACACATAGACATTGCACTGTTGACAGAAACTCACTTTACTTACAATCACATCTACATACGTGACTACATTACTTATCGATCAGACCACCCAGACAACAATTCACATGCCGGATCGTGCATTCTTATCCCATTTCCTCCTTCCTTCCACTCCAAATGACGCTAAGACATCTAACATGACATTGACGAAGCCATAGAAAACTTCATAGAATCTATAAGATTTTGCATATACGACAAAACAACTATCAGTAAAACTAATAATACCACATTTACAAACTTCCCACACCAGAATCGCATCTTATTAAAGGAAAAACGCAGAGCAAGAGCGGCACAGGATTAGATACCCAACAGATAAATCATATTATACTAAATTGACAAACAAACTTGAAAAAGAACTTTAAAAATTCAAAACGCAAAATTTAACTAACTTAACTGAAAACCTCGCGACTACTGACAAATTTTTATGGACGACTACTAAGAAGCTTCACAACTTCAAGAATTTAATCACCCAACATGGACAAAATTGGACGAAGAAAAATCTCAAATATTCGGTCAGCATCTTTCTGAAACCTTTGGGCCACACCCTGACATCCTTAATTCAACCAACCTTCAACACATTCAAGAAGATTTGAATACTCCACTCCAAATGATCCTACCACCTAAAGCATTTCATCCATCAGAGATATCCAAGACCATCCAGAAACTTACCAACCCGCAAAGCTCCTGGTAATGACCTAATTACATCCCATGTTCTAAAACATCTTCCTTGAAAATCTGTTATATTCCTCACCTACATCTACAATGCTGTCCTCAGATCCACATATTTTCCTGACCCATGGAAATTATCCACAATCAAAATGGTTCCCACACCTTGAAAGCCACAGAACACCCATCCTCTTACCATCCTATCTCTCTGTTACCTATCATGAGGAAAATCCTTGAGAAACGTATCTTAAAACGCCTGTACCCCATTCTAGATTCCAACCACATAATCCCAGATCACCAGTTTGGATTCCGAACATCCCAATCCACTATCCAGCAATGCCATCGTGTGGTTTATTTAGTCTCATCTTTATTGGAGCGCGGAATGTACTCCTCGTGAGTCTTTCTTGATGTAGAACAGGGTTTTGATCGAGGCACCCAGGACTGCTATACAAGATTCGAAAATTCCTACCCCCTACACATTATCTCATTATCCGTTCTTATCTCTCAGACAGGTTATTTCAAGTAAATCACAACAGCGCTTATTCATCCCTGTTTCCTCAGTCTGCTGGTGTACCTACTTGGTCCTATCCTTTATACAGTTTTTACAGCTGAGATCCGAACCCATTCTAACACTATTTTCACCACGTATGCCGATTACACATGCCTATTGTCAGTGAATAATGATCCTTCCATTGTTTCCCAAACCCTCCAATCCCACATCACTACCCTTGAAGAATGGTGCCAAAACTGGAGGATTAAAATAAATTCCAATAAATCCCAACAAATCACGTTTACCCTTCGTCTAGGCCCACAGAATCTTTTAGTAATATCCCCACTTATTCCTGTTGATTAGATCCGTTACTTAGGACTAAATCTGAACAAACGACTGACATGGAATCCTCATACATGTCTGACAGGAAACTGCTCGTCGATTCCGACTATTACAACATTTGTTTGTCTAGAAAATGTTGTAAAACATGGTCCAAACTTTCAATCCATTACAAAATACTGATCTATATGACTGTTATAAGCCCTATCTGGACATACGGAGTTGAGCTATGGGGCTCCACTATACCATCGAATTCCTCTCGAATCCAATCCTTACAGTCCAAAATCCTTCGTAAAATCATTACTGCTCCTTACTTTGTGACAAATCAAATCATCCATCAGGACCTCAATGTCACATATGTTGCCGATTTTGCCAGAAACATATACCAATCCTTCCATGATAAACTTCCCAACCACCCAAACCAACTCGTTCCTAACCTGGCTTCTCTTTCACTACCTAATAATCCTCCTAGGCGTCTGAAAAGAAGATGGCTTCCACATGGTAGATTCTCCACAAGTTTGTATCATGTAATAATATCACTTACAGCAAATTACTTGATGTGTATATATGTATACAGCTGTAAATAACAATAAATAAATTATTAAAAAAAAAATATAGTGTTCTGGAATGATTTTACAAATGCACCTTTAAGTTACTGCTAGCAAACAGTTTTAAATGCTAGTTGTTTCTAAAAAAGAAAATCAATTTCGAAAGACTTGCGGCCGAAACATATTGCCAAAAGTTATAAAACATGGTGAATATGAATGTAGTAAGTGTCTCTTAATTGTAACTTTGCTGGTGGTTATTTTGGAAGTCGTAGGGAAGTAATGGGTTTCGGTTTAGTTTATTTATAAATAACTATTTCTATTTAACTTTATTTTACTAAGAAAATTCTCAAAATAAAATTACGTCTAATTTGTATAAAAAGAGTTGAACACTCGGTAGTCTTCTAGTAGTTTCTCATTCTACTTTATTCAGCTGATTGGGACCACATATCGACTTCTTTATGTTGTTTAGGACCTCTGCGTTCCTTTCTGCGTCTACTGAAGCTCCTTCGTCTATTTCCTCCGGATTCGTTACTTGCAGAATCATGCCTACCGAATGCGTCGTTGTAACGAATGTTTATTGAGGACCTACGTTTAATTCTGACAAGATTTCCATCAGTGGAATTATTTCCACTATAATCGAATAAACGTCCAGACCCCCTTTTGTATCTTCCATAGGAGTTTTCGCCTTCTGGAGAGTTTTTTCCACGATACGAAACTTCTCCAGATTCAAGTATATGTATTCCAGTATTTCCTGAATGATTTGAAACTTTGGGTAACTCCGGTCTAGAATGTGTGCCAGTTTCGGGAAAAATAGTCGAATTCCCACGATTTTCCTTAATTTTGGTGGAGTGACTTCTAGTAGTGTTATACCGAAAAAATCCTGACCTATATCCTTGGTGACGTGCATATCCACGTTTGCGGTTACGAAGTCTTCCTGCGGAAGCAGCTACATTGGTTGTCGTGGATTGATTGATAGATACTGTTTTTGGATTGATGGATAATGATGGTGGGTCAGTAGATAATTTAGGAATAAGTGGTGGTATGTCAAGTCTTGGAGGGGAATGTGATTTTGATACTAGTGGTGTTCCTAACCCATACAAATCTTCAGAAGCAACCACTGTATCGATTTTCATTGATTGATTGGTGGGTAGAGTTTGTAAATTGATAATTGATGTTGCTGGATTGATAGCTACCTCACGTGCTGTGGATGAATTGACCAATGGCGTTTGTGGAATGATGGATGATGTTTGTCGATTCACTCCAACTCCAGAGTTAAATGGTTGTAGGCAAACGCTTGAAAGAAATGGTGCTTTGTTTAACTCTTCAGTCGATTCTTCGGAAGAAACACTGGTTGTAGTTGATGGATTAATAGATGGTATTTGTGAATCGAAAGGCACTCTAGGACTAAGCGACACCGAACCATTTCCAGCAGGCAGACCTGGGTTTAATACTGGTTGTGTTTCTAACCCTTCACGCAATTCTACGATAGCATCTATTGCACCAGTTATTGTTGATTGATTAATAGATGATGTTAGGGACGCTCTAGAATTAAGCGGTGGCAAGACAGGTGTTTGAGGGGGATGGAGGTTTGATACAGGTGGGAGAACTAATTCATAATGAAATTCTTCAGTAGCAGCTGCTAAGTCGGTTGGTTTTGACGGATTGTTGGATGGGATTTGTGGATTGGTTTGTGATGCAAGTGGATTAACGGATAGCTTATGATTAACTTGTGACATGCCAAGACTTGGAGGTGAGCGTGGATTGGGTACAGATGGCTTTACTAACTTTTCAAGCAATTCTTCAGGATCAGTTACTACAATAGTTGTTGGTAATGTATCGGTGGATGGCGTTGGAGTATTGATGAGTCTTGGAGGGAGGGATGAGTTTGATGCTGATGGAGTTCCTAACCCTTCTAGTAATACTTGCAACAATTGGATGTTTTTGTTTTGTTCTTCAACAGCCGAGGTTCCAATGCTTCCTGAAAAAAAAAAAAATTAAAACATGCTACTTTTAGTAATTATTTAATTTTACAGCCTTGTAGAATTTAAATAGTAAGTATAAGTAGAATATTAATTAGCTAGGATAAGGTAAATGGATTAAAACGGACAGAAACGATTTTCTGCGACTTCGGGCTTTTGAATAAAATATATAGGATGAAGGAAATTTTTTTTTTTTTTACAATGATTTTACAGGTAATTGTTGATTTTTGGTGATACAATGGATATTTCAGTTTTTTTGTCGAATTGATAATAGAAAAAAATACAGAAGAATTGAAGGACAAATCTTCATTTGCGTAAATTTGATTTATATTTGTAACTTATAACTGTTCGGGATGAGAAAAAGGAAAAGTGACACGCGACACACAACACCTGATTTCTACTTCCATATTAACCTTTATTGGTGGACTCCATCCACTTATATAGATATATACGTTCTATCAGCTGATCTAGACCTTTATCATCTGATATGGCCCGCTTACTTCCCAACCCTTCTGACCTTAACTTTCCTCGCCACCAGTTTACGAAAAATCCTTTATTATATACAACAGAAAGCGATATAAAGAAGTAAAATTGAAAAATACAATTATAATAAAAATACAAAAAACCAAAACTTTTCCCTTGAAAACAATAGAAAAAAAACAACTTATGTACAGAATTATAACATAATGCAGTATATATAACATAAAAAAGAATAATTGAATTTATGATATGGTGACAATAAAAACAGTACATCAATGGTGAAATAAACAAAAAACAGTAAAAAAAAAGAAATTCTGTACCACTTCCTAAAATTCCTCGTATTACACTTACATGCCGGTATATACTATATCACTATATCCATTGGATGGCACTACTCTCTGAATATCTGGCCTTACTTTCTTCATGGAGATGGTGCGTCCCAAAAGGTTGAATTGCTCTTGTCTCAGCGCCGATTTCCCTCGGAATGGTTTCAGTTTTAATTTTCCCATTCTCTGAAATTCACTTTTCAGATGCTCCCCATGGTCGGCTTTCGATTAGCTGAATACCAAGAGATCGTTCATATCGACATGGCATACGGACTCATCCCACCAATGCTTTCTTCAACCTATCTTTCACTGTACCCAAGGGCGATCCCTCATATGCTCGATTTGATTGATGATACTCCTCTTCAACCTGCAGACTACTGCCACCTTAATGCTTCCATATCTTCACTGTCCAAAGGTTCTCCAATGTTTTCGTCTTTATCCATTTCTTCAGGCGATATCCACCTTTTAAAAAATGATTTGATTACCCTGTCTCACCGGTAAATCTTTCTAGGTCCAAAACTACTTTTCTCAGGTCCTAAGAGATTGACGTACGCATCTTGATTCATTTTTGCGCATTGGCGTAATCGCCTAATCATTTCTGACCGCGGGACAATCACAGCTATCAACGCCGGAGGTGGGTTTTCCGAAGGTTCAGGACTATTGCTCGTAAAATTCCGTCACTACAAACGTTTCAATGAAGTAAGTAGACGAAGAAATAGAAAGATAAAAATAAATAAATACAAGAATAAATCGAAGAAAAAAAAATCTAGGAGTTTATTTTGTATCTAAATGTCCTATTTTTCGTCCCCACTGTTCCGGATGAGAAAAAGGAAAAAAGATACGTGACAGACAACAGCTGATGAATACTTCAATACTAACCTTTAGCTAACCGCTTATATAGATATATACATTCTACCAGGAGGTCTATCATATTATCAAGGAGGTCTGTTAATCTATCAGCTAACATGGCTCTCTGTCAGCTAGTATGGCCCACTGTCAGCTAACATCGAACACCACTGAAAATTAACTCATCTTGTATCTCTTCCACACAAGTTACAAGATCAACAAGACACTCAGTAGCCAAACTTTGACGCAATTTCCACTTTTCACTCAATTTAGGCAGCTTATAATAAATTTCTTAAATTAAAACTTTTTTTTTTTTAATAATTTATTTACTGATATTTACAACTGTATACACATATATACAACAAATAAATTTGCTGTAGGTGATATAGTAACATGATAAAAACATGTGGAGAATCTACCCACTGATAGAACTCCAATAACATTTCTAGAGAAGAAGATCTCGAGGGCATATTCTTTTCAGTTGCCTAGGAGGATTATTAGGTAATGAAGGAGAAGCCAGGTTAGAAACAAGGGGATTTGGGTGGTTGAGAAGTTTATTATGGAAGGAACGGTATCTGGTTTTGGCCAAATCGGCAACATATGGAATATTGAGGTCCTGATGGATGACTTGATTGGTGACAAAGTAAGGAGCATTAAGGATTTTACGAAGGATTTTGGACTGTAAGGATTGGATTCTGGAGGAATTTGACGGTTTAGTGGAGCCACAAAGCTCAACTCCGTATGTCCAGATAGGCCTTATAATAGTCATGTAGATCAGTCTTTTGTAATGGATTGGCAATTTAGACCGTTTGTCTAGTAAATGTTGCAATAGTCGGAATCTACGAGCAGTTTCTTGTCTTTTTAGTCTTGTATGAGGATTCCATGTCAGTCGTTTGTTGAGATGTAGTCCTAAGTAACGGATCTGTTCGACAGGAATAAGTGGGGTATTATTAAAGGATATAAATTAAAACTTAAAAGTAAACAATAACATAAGTTTTCGAAGGATAGGTTATAAAACAAGCTACTCAGAAAATCCGCTAAGAGCTAAGAGCAGTTAATATTTAACATGACTTTTAATAGGGCTACTCACAATCCTATACTTATAACATTTGACATGGTAAAACAGTTTACACTTAAAAAAACCTCATGAATACCCCTAACCATCTACATTTCAAGGTTAATTATTTGTCGACGAGAATAAAATCTAGGGAAGCTTTTTTAGTAAGAGTAAGCGCTATTGGTTCCAAAATTCTATTAAATTTTGCACTAGAACCATTATGGACTAATTTGTTCTGTTAATGACTCTGAGAGTCAACCCTGTTGGTTCGGGTGCCCTCTTGCAGCCCACCAGAGTTGGGTGAAAAGTTTTCCATTTACGAAGGACTAATACACTTTTATTCGTGAATTTTCTAACTGAATAACCTATTATTCAAAAAGAAAAATAGGACTAATCATTTGAATACATTTGTATTCACGAATTTTTTTTAACGAATAACTCTTTGTTCGAAAAAAAATAAAAATACTATTGAACATACGAATACATTGTATTCGTCAATTTATTTACACTAATAATCTTGTATTGGAAAAAAATACGATTAACATTCCGAATACATGCGTATTCTAAGAATTTCATAAAGAAAAATCTTTTATCTTACGGACCTATAATGATCCCTTTATATATTTTATGATCGCATTTTGATTTTTTTTTAACTTTTCTGAATTCCAACATATTCGAGATCTTTTATATGTTTTAGGATATGAAGAAAATGGAAATTATATCAATTCTATGATCGCATATCTATTTATTTTAAATTTCCTGATTTTTAACATATTATGGTCTCTTTGTATGTTCTAGGAGATACTATCGATTTTATGATCGCAACTAGCGCATCGATTTATTTAGTTTTTATGATACCTAAGATGGTTCCTTTGTATGTTTTAAAAGATGCTATTATAACATTTATGATTTCTAACATGTTGACACTTTTATTTAACATTGTCATAATTTACCCTAAATATTAAAAATGCTTGTGAGAACACAGAATAAACATGATATCTTCTTAATTATGTGTGTGTTTTTTTTACGAGATCGGTGGAAATATTCAAAAGACACGCATAGGTCCGTAACTATCCGTGTGTGGGATTTTTATCCACTAAAACCACCGCCCTACACCTGTTCATTCCTCTCCACGGGACCACCGCTAGGCATTACTTCATGGAGGGAAATGGCTGCGTGCCGCCTCATTTTCTTCACACGGTTTTCATATTTTCATGTTAGTCGTATTCTGGACCTCTCTTCCGCTCTCAACCTCTTAAGGACGACTGTGGTGGAAATCTCCACTGCGTTCTAATGTTCCTCTGAGCACAGCATATAGCTTGCCTCATTTTAAGCTATGATGCATCCTCCACACACTCTCTCCAATTCTCTTCTTTCTGCCACAAAGCGAATGCAAGCAAAAAATACATGCCCCGTCGTTTCCTCAGCAGTCTGACATCCAGGGCATTCTGCGGTGTTGTCCAATTTGAATCGGCATTGGTATGCTCTAAAGCATCCATGTCCTGTCAACAGTTGGGCAACGTAAAAATTCACCACCCCATGTCGGCGGCCCTACCACAATCCCACCTCGGGTATAAACCTGTGAGTCCACATCCCAGAATCTGCAGCTACCTACGCTGTTGGCACAAATCGATGACAATTTTCCGCTTTTCTTCTCTGGAAAGGTGAGATCGTCGTCCATAAGCACTTCTTTCTTCAACAAGGAGTTCCACCGGAGGCATTCTGACTATCACACACACTGCCTCGTAGGAAACAGTCCGAAATGCACTTACCGTCCTCAAGCAAACTCTGCGATAAACGGAAACCATCTGTCCTCTGTATGATTTGGTAACCATCGCATCTTTCTAAATGGGAGCTGCATATAGCATAATCGAGGAGACAACTGTAGCAAGAAGTTTTCTGCGACTTTCCCTAAGACCTCCAACGTTTGGCAAAAGGTGTGACAATAAGGATGCTACTTTAACAGATTTGGCGCTGATATATTCCGTGAGAACATTAAAGCTGAGTTCGACTGTTCGTCTTTAGTGGTTTGAAAATTGTACCTTACAGCGCTATCCCAGTTCATGATTATTATTTTTTTAAAATAATTTATTCATTGTTATTCACAACTGTATACACATATATACAAGTAAATTTGCTGTAGGTGACATAGTGACACGAAACAAACATGTGGAGAACCTACCCACTGATAGAACTCCAATAACATTTCTAGAGGAGAAGATCTCGAGACCATCTTGTTTTCAGACACCTAGAAGGATTATTAGGCAATAAAGGAGAAGCTAGGCTAGAAACAAGTAGATTTGGGTGGTTGAGAATTAAAATTTTTTTTTAAAATAGTTTAGATTTAAATTTAATAAACAGAATATCTAGAAAGAGACAGGAGAACTTGAAAAGCAATATTTTTATTTTCTCATTATGTTGAATATTATAAGTTTTATCTTTTCAATGTCGAAAAAAAAATATATATATCTATTTTCTTTTATACACCGAGCGTGATTTTATGAGTGACTCAGGAAAACATTCGATGTTATCAGATAATTCCAACAATCTGGCTGGAAACAACAGTTACGCCAATTATCTAAAACCTCTAAGTCAATTGAAATTGGAGCGATCTTATCTTAATTCGCTGAGAAAAGTAGATTATTTTCCATTTACGTTTAAAAATTTTTCATATACCTATTTATTTATAAAAGTATTCCATTTTTATGAGTATCTAATTATTATTTATTTCAGGATACAAGGAGAAGTGATACGAGCTCATGAGGTTGTGACGTACCTTGGCGTAAGACTTGGGAGAAAGTTCAATCAGCCAACTCATTTAGACTACATAAGAAGTAGGGTAGCCCTTGCTCTTAATGGACTCAATCGTATCGGTGGCGCATTTAGGACCTCAGACACCCAGCAAGATTGACCATTTATAAAGGAGTAGTTGTGGGTATCTTGTGATATGCATCCCCTACATGGAGTCGATATCTCTAGAAAAGGCAGAAGAGCAGGTTGGCTACAATACAGAGGATGGCTCTGCTGCGAGTCACTCGAGCATACATAACAGTGTCTCATGAGGCGGTACAGGTATTAACTGGAGGCGTGGCTATCCATCTTCTCCTGCAGGAAGACTATTATCGACACAAGATAAATAGGGAAGATCTGGCGGATTTACCGGAGAACCTCCAAGCTCATATTGGTGAAAACCATAACAGATGGAAAAGGATCCTTCGAGAAGAATCTTTACAAGAATGGAACCGGCGGTGGGTGGATTGCTCAAAAGAAGCTACCCTAAGGTAGTACTTTCCTACCGTTGGTTAAGACCTAGAATCAACGTGGGTCCTCCCCAACTACTGGGTCTCATAGTTCCTCACGGGACATGGGGGTTTCCGAGCAAAGCTCGCCGCACACGGCATAAACATCGATCATCTATGCCCGATTGGTCAGGTTCCTGAGACCGTCGAGTACATCGTACTTGTCTGTACCGCCTATGAAGCACTGAGAGCCAAGATGATGAGGGAAACAGGACTCTATGAGCTGACGGAGAGCGATCTTCCTGAGTTGATGAAGAAAGAAAACTACTCGCACTACAAGACCTTTGTGAACGGATGAAGGAGACTGTGGGCTCTATTCACTTCTACCTGTGTAGGAGAGAATAAACTACACCGGCAAGGCCTCTGTAGAAGAGCAAGATACTATTTTGTAGCAAGAGAAAGCTGTGTGCACAGTAAATGTTTGTCATATGCAGCAATGAGTTGTACCCACTGCTGCGAACACCCGTATTGTCTTATAGGCAGGATATGGTGATAAATAAATAATAAATCCAGAAGAATTGCCTTTAAGCCTTCGATTTTGCATTTATGTTTACCATCTTCAGTGGTAGCAGCGTGGCCACGCGTCTTTCTACCAACCCTGAGGTTGCGAGTTCAAGCCCGACCCCATCCGGGGTTTCTACAAGCATAACATTATACAAACCTCACTTACAATCTCCCCCTGGGCATTTGTAAGGCCCGTTAGCCCATTGGTGGCACTCACAAAAAATAGGTGTGGGAGTGACGAACCCACCCTATGCAAAAACCATCTCAAGAAACGCACGATGTACTAGGAAGTACATCGAAGACTTCGACCTCCATGGTCTGTCGCCCATATAATAATATAAATTACCATTTTCTCGAAAACGGAACAAACGATTTTGATATGATTCATCATATTTGATAACTAAGTAAAGTAGGAAACTGAATGTTACCGTGTTTCTAGAATAATTAGTATTGAGAAACAAGTCGCTATCCAAATTAGACAACTTCTTTATTATTAACGATGGTAATAATAAGAAAAAATAAGAAAAAAACAAACATATATTACAATGTATTTTGTGTTTCCATGACTGCTATGGCAACAATCAAAAATTTATGTAATATTTGTGTCATCGTGAATAATAAAGAAGTTGTCTAATTTGGAAAGATATTTGTTTAAATATTAGTATAATTTAAAACCATTAATAAATCCCTTTCTTTAAATTATTACAAATAATAACTAATATTAATTATCTTGTTGAAACTTATGGAATACGTGAACTAAGAGGAACCCAGTTAACCCCTATATTTATATTTATACATATTTATGTGTGGATATAAATATATAGTTACCAGCAATATGGAAAAACAGTAGAAGTAGTACAGATGGAACCATTTTGCAGTTTGAACACGATCTATGTAGATTCGGTATTTATGTTTAGCATTATCGCTAATGATGTTAATATGGTTACATTACCAAGAAATATTGAGATTATTTCAAACGGAACTGATCAAATTGGCTTTATCAAATTAGTATTGTGCTATTACTGGAGAGATTCGATATTAGAGAGCCCAGTCATCGCCTTATCTTGATCGAATGTGTCACAGCAGCAAAGCTATTAGATTTTATATATTTTTTTTATTTTTGCAATAATATCAGAACTGAATGGATATTGACGACCCCGTACTTCTTTAATGTTTCAAAGAAATTTGATTATCATGACGTTTTCATCATAAATGAGGAATAACCACTTTGGATGAAAGATCGAAGTAAAATATTGGCTTCAAAATAAATAAATATTATTTTCAACAACCACATCCTTAAATTACTATTTATATATTTTTCTCTGTGGGTAGCCGCTATACAAAAAAAAAAAAGAAAAACTATAAGCTATGAATAAGTGAAATGTAAACCTACCTGAACACGGATATAAAAATCAAAAAAATTAAGCAGGTTGTCGGATTTAAGTAATCCGAATTTTTCGGCTCTTTCTTCATTTTGTATAAAGTTGGGATCGGGGGTCTCATTTTTTGATGCCTTCCCTTACCGAGTTCACCGAAATTCCCGAAGCCGCCCAAAATCATCTATAATGGCATGCAGGCCAGAACCTGGCTTGCCCCTTCTACCATGCCACAGTCCAAGACATGCTGGCCAGCCTCTGAGGGAGAAGCAACCTGTTTCGCTAACACAGGACGAATCGATTTCATGGTTTTCACCATTTCGCCCACCGCAGAACCTGCACCGAGAAGCGGCTAGAAGACGTAACTGCGGCGGGCATGAGGCCACTAGATAAGCCATTATTCTATTTCCCATGAGACTACCAAATGCTCTGTCTTATATTATATTATCGAAATAAATAATTTCAGTTAACACAATCTGCACCTCCAAGGAATTAATATTTAAACTTAAAAGAAAAATATGCGTGTTTTGACAGAAAGGTCTTACATTTTCAATCTCCTTTGTTCCACACTAATTAACTATAGATTTAAAATAAAATCGGGGTACCCGATGTAAACACAGGTAATTAATACAAATATATAAATTTTAATTTACATTGGAGGATAATAATATACAATTTTACACTATTTCCTTTTTTCTATATTTTCCCCTTTTTTTTTATAAGATACTAAATGTAATTCCTCTTCATCCTATTTCTTTCTCAGACATAGTTCGTTCTCTTGAGAATCTCTTGGACAGAAGACTAAAAGACAAGAACTTAACTGACGATTTGGACAATTATATGGACTGCTAAATCGAAACAGCTTTCAGTAGAAACACATCACTACTTTACAAAACAATAATAAAATCTATTTGGACTTATGGACTAGAACTGTGGGGGGCAGCTAAAAGCTTTAATATCAGACGCGTTCAATCCTTTCAGTACAATGCCCTTCAAACAATAGTTAACGTTCCTTACTTATACTATGTGGCCAACAAAATCCTACATCATGTCCTTAATATTCCATTTGTATTAGACCTTATTAAATCTAAATTCATCACATTCCATGAGAATCTCACTTATCATCCTAATTCATTAGCCCAATCTCTATCTAGCATCCTTTCTGTAGTAGTTAGTCTTGTGGCATTAGATGCTACAATGGGCAAGTCTCCCTCCATTGCAGAAATGCGGTCGTATGATGACACCGGGGAATCCGCTTTCGCATTCCCTATCGGTACCGGTACTGGGGTTCCGTGCCCCTGTACCGGCACACCTGTATACTGTACGTGCCCCACCATAGCACAATTAACATTATCTTCCATCATTTGTGATTTCAGATTTTCGCATTTTCTACCTCCTGCCAGGTTTTGAAACAGCCGCCTCTAACCTAAGGAACAGACGCTGACAAGTACGCCACCTATTCTAGGAACCGTCGCGCCTAGATTTGAATCTAGTTTTGGTCCACACCGCGTATTTTATTTCCCCGGTTCCCGCCATATCTGGTGACAATCTCTCTATTCGCCACCTGGGGAGGCGCACGATGGGAGACTAGCTACTCCCAGGAGGTGTGTGTGTTAGAGAGAGAAAGAGTTCTTAATATAAAAATTAAGAATATAGAAGAAAATATAGAAAACAGCAGGAAAATGATGAATTATAAAATAGATAAACAATCCAGTCGAAGCCCTTTCACGGCCTCCACTGGGATGGTTCAATCAAGGAGGGTCGGAGGAATGGAATAGACGTGACCAATTGGTGCAGGGGAGATGCTCGCAATGGGAGAGATAGAAAAGAAGTATAAGAGATAAGTATGTATTTTAATTTTTAAATATCTTGGTTCTATCCTCTACACAGTTTTAAAGATGACATCTCTACCGATCCTAACACTATCCTCACCACTTATGCTTATGGGACATGTGTGCTTGCAGCCAATAATAACTTTTTAATTGAATCCCAAACTCTCCAATCCCATATCGCAACCCTCGAAGAGTGGTGCCGTAATTGAAGGATAAAGATAAGTCTCAGCAAATCCCATTGAATCACCTTTACCCTTCGTTGTAAAACTACTGCCCTACAGTATCCTTTAATAATGTTTCTCTTACCCCTGTTGAACAGATCCGCTACCTTGGACTACATCTGGACAAACAACTAACATGGAATAATCACACAAGACTGAAGAGGCAGGAAACTGCACGTCGATTTCGACTATTACAGCTCTTATTAACTTTCAATCCCCTACAAAAGACTTATCTATAAGATAATTATAAGGCCTATCTGGATATACAGAAACCGCTATACATTAGAATTCCTCTCGGATCCAATCCTTACAATCCAAAATCCTTCGTAAAGTTCTCAATGCTCCTTACTTTGTCACAAAGAAAATCATACATAAAGACTTTAATGTTCCATATATAACCAAACTAGCCTTAACCAGATAATAATCCTTCCATTATAAACTCCCTAACCTGTATCACTCTATTTTGATCTTACGTCAAAATTTACTTGACATATTTTAATGTAAATACACTTGTTTGAGAGAATATAAAAAAAATGTAATTGGAATAAATGAGAAAATAAATGGGACCAGTGTAATAAATCTTCTGGCAAGCGCCTAAATAGTCTTCTTGGTGGATAATAAGAGAGTCTATCTTTGATTCAATGGGTTAGAATTAAAAGTCTGTCGTGAAAATTATTAAGAAACGGTTTGTGGCAGTTGCGGTGAGGAAAGGAATTTCAAGGTTTTCATTAAGAATTTCAAAATGGGCGTCAAAAATTCTTCTGAATGGTTTGGATCGGAACGATTGCAATTTCTGTTATTTGACTATTTTGCTGTTTCGCATAACTCAATTCCGCACGATCAAAGTGGTATTATCAGTACTTTGTAAATGGCAAGTTTTGCGGAATAGTGAGGCAATGGTATATTAACTTCTGATATTCGGATGAACACGGGTTCGTATCCGGATTTGGTAGCTAATTATTATTTGTTTTACTGTAGCAGTATAGTCAACCCAGTGGGTTCCGGAGTCCTCCAGGGTCATAAAGTGGGTACCCTTAATTAGGTAAAAATCTGGAGGTGGATCGTGATTTTTACCAAATCACCTCATTGTAGAACCGTTGACCAAGTACCACCTTACAAAGTACTGCACTCCTAACCCTTCATGGGTTGTAGTGGTACAGATTAAATTTTAAATAGTTAGTTTGTCAGTAATAATTTTGAACGTTTGTCAAGTATTCTAGATTGAGGTCCGTATCTTTGGTAAAGTTCTTTTCTTTTATGTCTTATGTGGCTTGCCCAGGTCAGTCTTTTGTCGAAGAAGAGGCCTGAATAACGTATTAATACCAGAAATTGATATCTAAATGTTGAGGACACTCGAGGACAAGAGTCGTGTTCGAGTGAGAATGTGAAGAGTAGGCTCTTCGATTCGTTCATCATAATAGTTTGGCCCAGTTTGAATCCTGTTGCTCTTGGATAGCTTAAAAAGTATGAATGACATGGTTAAATGTTAAAACATGCTGACAAGTGTAGAACCTAATAGCCTTGAGTTACTCGAGCTTCAGATCTGCTTAAAAATAGACTAAATATGACCGAAGTAATAGAAAGTAAGTTGATAACTTACACTTAAGTATAACTGGTACACAAATCATCAAACTTTACATCAAATAAACAACTGCAGATTTACTTTTTATTGTAACGTAATGTAAACATTGAAACTAAGTTTTTACAAACTAGGAAGAACTCAGCTGAAGGCTTGGTTTAGGTTAGGAAGGGGAAGCTTTGTCCAATTTTTAATTTTGTTTGGACAGGAGGTGGTGGACAAAGGGAATTCATCTAATAGGACATCTTAAATATAGTAATAGTAGATTTTTAGGAAGACCAATATTATCGTAGATTCGGGGATATAATAGTGGGATTAACCAATGTGATCCAGGCAAGAAGGGGAATAAAGGTCTAGAAGGAGGAGTGGTCTAAAAAGTGGGGAATGCACTGGACTGTGAGAACTGACTGACATATGTTAAACATAAAATAGTTGGACAGATGCAAGTCCTCTGTGAGATGACAGTTTGAACCTGCTGTCAGGTAAGTGTCAGCTTACCTTCAACAGTGATTAAATACTAACATATGATATGAACAAGGAAAGGTAACCTCGTTTATAGTTAGGTCTGCCTAAATGGGCCAAGTGTTCAGAGGAACAACTATATAGTTTATAACACTAGTCGTTGAAGACTATAATAATAGCTGTTAAATACTATTAATAACAATACCGTTCCTTAACTCACAGGTAGTTCTTTGAGCTGTATTGTTTCAAAAGCTTGACTCATATCTAAGAATAAACCCAGGAAATAATGTTTCGACTTTGAAATGATGGATAATTGGAAAAATAAATGTAATCCTCAAATCGGTAACTTTGTTTACTCGTGGAGTGATGCTTAGTCATTTTTAAGCTATTAATGTGAGATGTGCGATCTTTGCGATTTGATCCCTAAGAGATGCAGACCTGGCTCCCAAGACAGGGGGGCGGGGAGGGGGGAGAAGGAGGCGGCGCGCGGCAGTGACCCGCCGGCGGCGGCAGTGGACGCCGAGAGCCGGAGATGATCAGGTCGGTGCGGCGGGAGGACGGCTGGCTGGAGTACCTCGTCCTGCCCGAGCACCGTCGCCGCCGGCGGCACCGGGTGGCTTGCGTCCTCGTTGCGTCTCTCCTCCTCGGCTGTATCCTCGTTGCGGCGGCCGTCATTCTGCCAATTGCCTTGTCCACTTCCCTCGTCGCGCTTCCCGCCAAGTTGGCCGTCGCCAAGGGCCTCCAAGGCGTCAGGTACTTCGCCATACTTCCTGTCCGTCAGGCAAAGTCTGAGTTCAGGATACAAGTAGCCAAACCGGCCGGTTCCTCCCATGTCTACGATTGGGCGGTAAGTCTGTCTCTACTACTACAAATAAGATAATAAGAATGTCTAAATCATCTTTTTTATTATTATCCCACGCATGGTACTTCTGAATATGTTCTTCAAATTCTATCCAGAAGACTCGTCAATCGCTAAAAGTAAAACAAACAAGTAAAAAGTAAGCTTTTATTCTTGAAAGGAATGGACCTGTGGCAGTCAGGAAACGAATGAAGTGTCAGAGCTTATACAGCCTATTATAGGTATTTATCAGGGCTAAAAGAAAAAGTGAGTGAAGCTATTCAAATATAAAAAATTAAGATCGCTACTTCACTTGAATAATGGTAAATCTGGCAAAGAAAAAAAATCTGGTTTTATTTTGGAATGGAATAATATCTTTGAGTTCCAAAGATATTATTGTAAACTGAGGTTTCTTACTTTTACTAAGGTCTCTCTATAGACTGTCCCAAAGCTAATACTGTTGTCAAGAAGTAACCTCAGTCCACGGTACAAATTATATAATATGTCAAACACAAATTAATATAATTTTTTTTGTCAGATCTGTTATTATCCAAAAAAAGAAGCGATATGTACAAAAAAACTGTCATAAATTTAATGCCCACAATAAATATGACGTTACTTTAGAACAGGAGTGTCAAAATACAAAAAAAATGAAACAAGAGAAGCTTTAGCAGGCCATCTATTAAAGTTAATTTATAGCTATTCTTCAATTCACTCATGATACATCTCATCGGGTAGTTTTTCCTTCACATCTTTGCTTAAAAAAAGTAATTTTATTATGAATGAATGCTCTTTATTAATTATAATCTTACAATGGTTGTAGTATTGTGAATAGTAAGGGGGCTCTTTTATACCGAAATATACCTCCTTCACTATTACCAACAATTAAAAAAATAAGAAACAGTTACAATAGCCATTTAAGGAACACTAGGTCATATCTGATAATAAATAAATCATAAAAAAAAATACAGATATCAAAAATCGGGAACGATTTTAGTTATGAAAGCTGAATTAAAACTAAATTTTTTATCGTAAACTGAAAATTTATTTCTCAAAAAAAAATATTAATGATCGAAAGATTTCCATGAGAAAAAAAATCGTAGTACTGTTTATCGAAGTGAGCGATATATATATAGATATAAAGGAAAAATTGCAATAAAAACAAAACAAAAATAATGAGAAAGTCAAAAATGAAAACCAAAATATGTATATAATAATTTCTAGAAAAAGGAATAATAGTGTATATAAATTAATAATAATGATAAGTTAATAATAATCACTTATTGGAGGAAGTAAGTATATAATTAAACATAAACGATCAAATAAATTAAGTATGAACATAACCACCTTGAGTGAATTCCTTACCACATCAGCTATTTATAATACTAGTCGTTATTAGGTCTATCTAATGCTTCATTATACGGCCTTTTATAATATATATGTATATAATATCATTACCACAACGACCCTTGAAGATTCTTGGATTTCCTACTTGGATAGGAAGAAATGATTCTTGACCACCGTATGAGTTAGGAGTAGGTAGCGATAGTCTATGTTAAGTACACAAAAAGTACAAAATAAAATTTAAAAAATACTAGATGTTGCACTATTTATTTCTATATGAATTCCCATTATTAGCCCCATTAAAAAAAAAAATGATGACAAAAATATAAAGTATATAATATATAAGTTGCTCTCTTTTTGGTGACTTCTCTTATAATGAACAAGAGAAAGAAAAAAATAAATAAAATGATGCCAGTAGGAAAAAGTCATTCAAAGCAAATTTTATGATAAAATAATATTTATTATTTAATTGCTATTGACTGTTTGAGAGTGGTTTATTTTATTATTAACACAAACTTCAAAGATCCACTTTTTCTCTCAAATTTTTATTTTTAAAAAACCCAAAAGTTATTTTAACTATTTATGTCATAATTCATTATATTGCTTTTTTTGAAGGCTAATTACCCATGTCTTATATAAACTATATAATTTTGAAACAAAAACTATTCCACGAAAATCGTATTTCCTTAACCTCAGTAACAATAAACATCTTTTTTTAAATTGTTAATGAGATTAAAAAAATTGTGGAATAGTTTTTGTATTGAAATTATATAGTTTATATAAGACATGAGCAATTACCCTGCAAAAAAGGCAATTTAAATTTGACTCATTGAAAATGGCCTCAGGGCCAAAACTTTGCGTTTTTTTTTAAATAAAAAGCTGGGAGAAAAAGTGGATCTTTGAAGTTTTTGTTAATAATTTATTATTTATTTTCTTAGGATTAAGTGGTTTAATTAATAATTAATAGAACTAAATTTAATAAAATAATGCATTAACATAATTAGCTATATATAATATTATATTATTACATATTAGTGTGAAAATTCGTATATTACATGGCACAAACATTGTTTAACCAGTTATAACAAAAAACATGTTTGTTCTGTTACAATTCCAACGTTTCGGCCATACTGGACATCCTCAAAGATATCATCTTATCTGTACCACTACAACCCATGAAGTGTCAGGGGTTCAGTACTTTGTAAGGGAGTACTCTTACTAGATTAACGGTTGTGCAAGGAGGCACAGAATTGCTGGATCGCTAGATTTTTACCTAATTAAAGGTATCCAATTTAGGAGGCTGGGTGAACCCCAGGAGGGCTCCAGAACTCACAGGAGTTGACTCACGGCTACAGTGTAACAGAAAACAATTTTCTGCCCAGCTGGATTCGAACTCGGATTCTTGGAGTTAGTAGCTACGGGCCTTACCCCGCGGCTGCCCGCACCCCCTCCAGGATATCTATTAATTTATAGTTTTAATTACTAACTAATCACTAAAAATTATTTTTAAAAACATTCAGAATTTTTAACATACTTGGAAAGTAAGAACTGAAGAGGTAATTTGGTCAGGATCACGTATAACTGCAAGATTTCCCCTCAATTAAGAGTACCCACGGTACTGAGGATGGGTGTGCTTCTGAATGGTTACTTCTGTACATTTATTTTTATTATTTTTTTTTTAATATACAAGGATACTTTTCTACAAAAATTGATATCGTCTTTTTTTAATCACATTGGAAATTTGCACAAACACAAGAGAAAGAAATTTATTAATTAATGGTGCCCAAATACATCGGATTGCCATATTACATAGCATACTGATCAATCCGTGATCGGACATATATAAATTACATATTTTTATATGATATAATATAATAGAAAGATAACATTTTTTTTTCTTTTAGTTTTTTTTACAATTAATACCAGTCTACAGACTAAATACAAGCTTTTCAATTTACTCCTTTTTTTCTTTCCCTTCTATTTTACAACCCTTATTTCATTTTATCAACAAATTCCCCTATATAACAAATATTACAATATTAAAAATAATAAAGTAATAAATAAATAAATAAACTAATAAGATATGGGATGATGCATGCCATCCCTCCTCTGGATAACCCCCTTCTCATTAATTTCCATTAAATAATACATAAAGCGTATATGGCTGTGATAATCTTTTAATATACAGTTTTAAATTATTATCCCGTTATACTGAAGCTGAAACATGTTAAGAAATCGTCCATTGTAGTGGAAGTCTAAATAGAAGAAAAAAATAACGACTACACCAAGTTGAAGTTAAATGAGTTTAAGAAAAACAATAAACTTCATTCAAAGCCACTAAGTTCCATAAACCTGATTACAGCTAAGAATTATATTATGCTACGTAGCAGCGCGCTGTTAGGGCGAAGGCAGAATGATGATTTACGCTGTATTTATGCAAATCGCTGCTTTGCTACACATCTGACCAAAAAATAGGTTCTAATTTATTTTTAATTAAACGTATTATAAAGACTACTGTACTTAGACTAGTATTGCTTTCTCTACTGTGGTCTTGCAATAGAACCAAGCTAGTTGGTTTTTCTCAAAATAATATCTTCTAAAACGGGCTAGTATAATATACATTGAGTACAGAAAGCGATAGTGGCACAGTTTAGTTTCAGGTGTTGTAGTCTAAGTTAGTTTTAATATTAGTACAACAAACAGAGAAACTAAGAGTGACAGTTCAGAAATTCATATACTGCATTGAAACTATATAAAACTTTTACAATCACTGCTTAGGATGGAACCCTGCTTCAGTAATGGAAAAAGTACCAATCAGTAAAACAGGGAAATACTGACATTAGATATAAGTTATACATAATGTCTTTCTTTTATAATAATTTGTTTGTTTTATGGGCTAGGAAATATATATATATATA
>NW_027113193.1:93007-93851 GCF_000696795.3 Halyomorpha halys | reverse complement strand
CCTAAAAAACTATTATTATAATTGGATTCCTTTCCAAAGGTTGTTTGTGTGTTTACCAGTTTACCAATTAAATACCTTTATATTCATAAAATGTTGTTACCATTAATTATATAGTATAATAAAAAGTGGTATATTGGGATATATAATAGTATTTAAACTACCTAAAGAAACTAAGTATTTATTTACAATTTGTTATTATGATTAAATGATTCAAATGATTCAGATGAAGGTTGCCATAAAATATAGATTATTACTTTATTACTTATTGGTTAATTTTATACTTATAGCTGCTGATGCCGTGGGATACAGTGCCGTAGGTGTCGTTCATGAGGGATGTCCAGGTCTCGTGGCCTTTCTCACGACTTCGTCTGGTCAAAGTGCATCTTCTCTGCCTGCCTCCTGACTGTGGTCCTCACCCGTCTAAGCCTTCTTGTTTAGTGTGTCCGTTTCTCCAGTACTGCCTCTTTTTCCTGGCCTTGTTACCCTACTCTTTCTCTCTCCCATTCCCCTTTTTAGGGCGTTACCTTATTTTGGAATATCTTCTCTCATTGATCATCGGTAACCGAAGACTCCCAAGGCAAGCGTCCCCCTCCTCAGGGCCGAGGATGTGTAAAATAAGTTTGACATGTCCAGGAAGGGCCTGCACCTGGTTAATTTGATTCTGGTCCCTCGTCACAACCTGTCATCTTGTGTTTTGACACTTAAAGTTTAGCCAATTTAATTTTCTCAGGGACATCTGGTAATGTGACAAATTTAATACAGATGTTTTCATATCCGGGGACGCTAAAAGCTTCGCAGAAGGATACCCTGACCAGGTATAGGGGCAGATGACGAAACACCTTAA
>NW_027113193.1:87679-92892 GCF_000696795.3 Halyomorpha halys | reverse complement strand
TAAATAATAATTCGTGAACACTTCAATATTTGAGGATTTTTGGGTTATATACATGGTAAGAAAAAACTCCTTTTAAACCAGCGTTTTTGTTAGGAGTAAGTAGGTATAGTCTAAGTTAAATTTAAAATAAAAAAAAAATAATTTGTCAGATGTAGCACTATTTAATCCTATATGAAGTTCCTGTATTAAGAAACAATATAAAGTATGTAATAAACAAGAGCAAATTTTCAGATAGAATACAATTTATTATTTATTTTCTTAGGATAAAATGATTTTCTTAAGAAAATGAAAATTAATAATACTGAAGTATTAACACTATTAGCAATATAAAATATTAAATTATAATAGTTAAGAGTAAAAATTTATATATCCTTGTTGACATTTCACTGATTGCCTTTTTTACTCAATTCATCACAAGGGGTTTTCATGATTTAAATGTTTGATGATTGATAAATAGGGATAAGTCGAAAAAAAGACTGTTTTGTTTTTTCAAATCGTAATATATCCGTAGAAGTTGGGAAGAAGGGAAATGAAAAAATAATTCATATCTTCCCGTGGGAACATGGGCTATTAAGATAATTGTTAAAATTATTTAACTTGCCACAATAAAAATGGACCTATAGTCAATTATTATTAGACCCGATTACGAATTAAAGTAGAATTTAAATGAGGAAGTGATAGTTGTGTGACCGGTCAGTGATGAATACAAATAACTAAAAACATATTTATTAGATCCACAATTTTCTCCAGAATTTCAGACCTTCAGCAAGTCTAGAAATAGGAAAAAAAGATAACAACCGTAATAGATAAAAGAAGTCATAGAATGATAAAAAAATAACTAATAACATAAATACATATATAGTGTTGAAAGAAAATTTTTAGTATCAAAGGAAAATAAAGAATATCTGAGAATAAGTAATACTAAAATTAAGAAACAGGAAAGAATAAGAAAATATTATAAATATAATAATCAAGTAAGTAAACATATGTACAAAACGATAATTATTTAAATCTAAAGTTATAAAAAAAGTGGGAAAGAAAACGTATAGGTAATTAATTGAATATTAAAGTAAAATAACAGGATTAAAAGGTCAACTTAGTTCATCATTAGAAATAGAATTATTTGAATCCGCCAATACATCCCATGAAGTGTTTGTAAGGAAATACTGTTTCTGGACTAACGGCTGGGCAAGGAGGTCATTTGGACTGGATGCTGCTCAACCACCAGGTTTTTTTTCCGATGTAGGGATAAAGGACGTTTTAGAGGTTAGTAACATAATATCAAATTAATTAAAATATAAAGAAAATCAAAAAGTTTAGGTATTTTGGTTTGACAAAGTCTTGAGAGTGTTCTGTTATTTTGCACTTCTTTTTGAGGGTGCCTGACACGAATATATATTATATATATATATTCCTGGAAAAAATTGGGATAGGAATACACAAAATCTAAAAAAATAAAAATACTAACAAAAGAGGTACTAAATTCCTGAAGGTAAATTACACTCTACCTTTTTTTTTTTTTTCTTTTTCTCAAATTACAAACGTTTCTTTCTTATTCATCTGATTCAGATTCCGATGACTGATGTTATTCAATGTTAGTGTTTTAACTGTTTTTGACTACTGAAAACACTATTTATTTAAAACATCTCACATACCTACATTACATTATCGGGTCAACATCGACTATAATATAATCTTTTAAATTTCTTGAGCCTGGTATTTATTGTTAAAATAAATCAATAATTAAGTCTCAGGTGAAATAATTCTGTCACAATTTCATTAATTTTAAAATTTAAGTCAACTTAACACTATTAGTAATGAGGTGTAGATAGGATGAGTTTTAGCTAGGATCCAATACTAACCGCCCTGATGCAGACCTGAAACTCAGGTCGAAACGTCGGCATGAATAAATATTTTTTTGTTTATTTACGTTCTTTTTGCTTACCGCACCCAAACCATCTTCTACAATTAACACTATCTGGTTTATATGTTAGATGATCTAAAAATTGTGATAAAATAGGGTGATTTGACTCGTAATTAATTACCTGAGCAAAATAGCCTGCAAAACGTTTTTAAATAATTTAATGTGAGGTGTAAATTTATATTTAAGATTGTCCTTGAGGTTAGCCGATATGGCCGAAACGTTAAACTTTTAATAAATAATATAAACTGTTTTGAGACTTAACATGGATACATATTGATTTATTTAAACACCTAACTATCCTCATCCTCCTTGATTTCTCCAAAGCATTTGACATGGTTGACCACAACTTCTTAACAAACTACGAAATCTTCCTCTATCCAGCAGTGCTTTGCGGAGGTTTCAATCCTTCCTTTTCGATCGTTCCCAGTACGTAGAGGTTCCAGATAAGCCACCATCATTGACTCGACCCCTCACCTGTGGTGTCCCTCAGGGTTCATCGCTTCCCCCCCACCCTTTTTACCATCTACATCAATGACCTTCCCCTCCTTATCCGACATTCTCACTACCATTTGTACTCTGATGATTTCCAAATTTACCTTCCCTTCCGACATACTGGCTGCCACGGAGATGCTTCAAGAAGACTTCAATAAAATTAGTCACTGGGTACAAGAAAACAAGCTTGAATTGAATGCAGATCTATCTAGGTTAGATAGGATCCAATCACCTCCTGAAAACTATTCCTCATATTCCAACCTTATTCCTAAACAACAATCCAATACAATTCCATCCATACGTTAAAAACCTTGGTGTAACTAAAGACCAAACTCTTGGAAAAACAACGTCTTCGATATTTCCCGTCGTAACTTCTCCACCCTATAACGTTTAAATTATCTTCGCCACCTACTTCCTTTTGAAACCCGTAGGCTCCTGGTTACTTCCTTAATATTCCCCCACTTTGTGTGGATTACAATATTATTGCTTTGTGGTTTACGGGGGTGTCTCTGGGGATCTCGAAAAAAATTAAAACAGTTAATTAATTGCTTTGTACGATTCATCTTTGGGGTTCCCAGGGACGCCTCTGTCGCCCGATTTTAGGAAGAGTTGAAGTGGCTTTACTCATCCTTAAATCCTCGGTGCATTCCCGCATTACCCTCTCACGGCCTTCAGACTTATATGTAAGTGCCCATCGTACCGCAGCCTTAGGTAGATCTTTCCTCATCCGCTCGCTCATCTTCCCTATGGAATTCTATTCCCTCTTTCATTCGTATTTCTAATACCCTTTCAACCTTCAAATCCCGTATCTTCGACCACATTCTCTCCACCTAATTCCGGAAAAATAACAATTAAAAGTTTCAAACAAGGTTTATATATTTCTGTACTTAATGTCTCAGATTTTTGTTTATTCTTTTAAATATGTACATTAGCAAAATTGTACCTTTCTATTTATTAGTTTTACTTTAATTATATTTGATTTTTTTTCTATTAATTATTATCAGAAGTGTTTGTCATCTTATGTTTTATGATATGACATATGATTTTACTTTATTTATTATATTCTTATTTTATATATTCTGTTAATTATTGTTGTTCATTTTTATCTTTTTAAATTTATTATTTTATTCTATTTTATGACGTTTTATAATTATATTTTTTTTTTGTATTTCACTCTAAGGCTCTGAAGCCTAATTTTGACGCCGGTACATTATTCTAAAGGGATCAATCCCAGAATAAATAAAGAATATTATTATTATTATTATTATATTACAATGTTACATTAAATTAATGCCAGCCATATTTTCCAAGAATATCCTATCTATGTTACGAGTTAAAGTAGCTCTTGAGCAGGGTCTGTGTGTATCGGTGGATCAGAATGATGATGAAAAAAACATAAAATTGGTATTAATTTTTTAAAGAAGGAATAACCTGTTAAACAAGATTTAAACTAAATTTTAGAATTACTAACCATCTCAAATTTAGAGAGTTTAGAAACTTTAGATCGGAACAAAAAAATTAATAAAAATATAAAATAAAAATAATAATATAGAATATGAAATATCACAGTGATAAATCCAAGTGTATAGAAAAATAAAATAAGAACCATAGCTGTTGATGACTGTAGGGTTTTACGCCCTTAATTCCTAACAAAAAATAACAATAAAAAAACATATTTTATTTCTTACAATTATAGCACAATAACAATAAAATAATACTTTACAACATTATAAATTGAGAACGGAGAGTAGCGGTTTCAGAAGAACTTTGTTTTAAACATTTTGTCCTTAAGATGATTTATCGGTGTCAGAATTTTTATCTGTAAGATTTCCTTCTTCTTGCATTTGCTCTTGGTCTGAGTTGGCCTCTTGGACTGGTGGCTGCTGAGCTGGCGAACTTTCCATTTTTGTGCTCTGCATGTCCTCCTTAGGTTGACTTTCGGTTTCTTGAAGCAGCGGTTGGTATGACTTTGCTTCTTGCTGAGGTGCCTGATACTGCTGTTCTTGAGCGGGCTTTTCGTAAACTTGAGCTTCGGATGACGGTTGCTGATACCCAGAAGAGTCTCGTACTGGCTGTAGGTAAAGCTGAGGATCCATTGCTTTTTGTTGGTATATATTTGGATCGATGGGCTGTTGTTGATAAAGTTTTGGGTCCATGGTTTGTTGTTGGTAAAGCTGAGGGTCTATAGTCTGTTGTTGGTATAATTGTGGATCCATGGTTTGTTGTTGGTATAACTGAGTGCTCATGGCTTGTTGCTGGTAAACCTGTTGTTGCGACTGCTGCTGGTACACCTGCTGCTGCATCATCTGTTGTTGTTGTTGTACCTGCTGCTGACGTTCATCGTAGTCGTATTCGGGCTCGCGGTAGCGCTGCGATTCGATGTGGAGGGTGTGGAGCTTGGGCATTCTCTGGAGCGAGGGAACTTTGATGACGAGTATGACCGAGTCGCCACGCAAGAACATTTTTGATATGTATCGGTCTTTATTTACTGGAACTGACTGTAACCGAGATTAAATTCTTAATTAATTTTCATTACCATTGGTAATTAAAAATAAATATAGTGTGATTTAATACACCAATGTCTGGCCTGCATGAACCAATAAGGAATTTGGTGATTCCATTATCATGAAAACATAATTAACCTGTTAGGGTTTTCAGTATATCCTATAGGAATTTTTGCACGCTCTTTGTGCTTACTGACTCCAACCAATTACAAAATAATAAAAAGAAAGTTAACCAATGTAGAAGGAAGGAACCAATAAACCAATAAATATTCAAAATAATTTTTTTTTTTTTT
>NW_027113193.1:85920-87629 GCF_000696795.3 Halyomorpha halys | reverse complement strand
TGATTGTAGTTAAGCACCATTTACTTTTTTCTTTACCTCATTATCTTTTCCTTTACCTACATTTGAACTCCAGTGAAAATTAATTATTATCAAAGTTCTAATGCTGGCAACTTTTTCTTAAGGGTTTTGGTTCCTATTTAGTTATATTAACTGACGACATGTAACCAATGTTTCATAGAGGCCGGTAAGCCTTCTGAAGTACTGATAACTCCTCAGTATCAAAATTTCCATTTGCTAATTACACTGATGTTTACATACAAATACATCAACATCAGGTGTTTTCATAGAGTATATATTATTAGTATTATTATAGTTCAGAAAATTAAAAGATGAAAAAAGCGCTTGATCCTTTTAACATCAAAATTAATTCTAATAATGAATTAATTTATCCATCTGATATTTATTGGGTAGTTCAATACGATCAAAAATATGATAGGTAACATTATCTGCTGGATAATATTCTACAGAAGCCAAATGTATCATACTGTCGTCATTGATAAGTCCACGTCATTGATAAGACGTGGAATATAATGGTCGCAAATATAGTACACAATAGTCCAGAAAAAAAAAGAAGACGATTAATAAAAGTTTTCAAGTCAACGCAACAGGATCTGCCTTTGTACATGAAACACAACCCATAAGAGAAAACTGAATCATTTCTCTTAATATATATACCGCAGAACTAAATGCCATAGCATCCGCCCTTAACTTTTGCATGACAAATATACCAAATGGCAATATAGTAATAATGTCTGACTCCATTAGCGTCTTCAAGAACTATATATAATCTATTCAGTCCACCCACTTATTCAACGATTTCATGAATACTTAATAGTGCTAAAACAACAACTGTTTCAATGGCGTTGAGAAACAACGAATCCGTAATAGAAAGAGTCATTAAATTCATCTTAATCAATCTTAAGCAATCTTAACTGCTAAGAAACTTGCTCGCCCTTTAAAGGAATATATTAATAAAAGATCGCAGGCAATGTGGGATGAAAGTCCACCCAGTAAGTTGAAACCTTTCTTTATAGGTTATAGATGTGAAATCCTGAATTACATCAACCCGAAGTAAACGCCGTGAAGAAGTAGTGATCACCTGACTCAGAATAGGACATACCCGATTGACACACATCCATCTCATAACAGGAGAGGCCCCTCCAATATGTTCAAAATGTAATAGTAATCTGACCGTCAAACACATTTTTGAAGAATGTTATCACTACATTAACTCTGAACCAGTTAGGGATAGCAACAAATGTTTCAATGGCGTTGAGAAACAACGAATCCGTAATAGAAAGAGTCATTAAATTCATCCATAATAACCAGCCTTTAATTATTATAATCTATTTATATTGCCTTATTTTTAAAATTAGAACAGTTACTTATCTGCTTTTCATCGTTCTTTCCTCATCCTTTCCACTATCGTTACGATCATTAAACAAATTATAATTGCCTGGCTAGATAATATTTCAAATCTCACGGAAATGAGTCCCACTGATACAGATCAGTACACCATGCCAACGCTATGACTATGGAACATCTAGGCCTTACCAAAACCAACAACCAACGGGCGTTGATGTCCAGGCTGTAAACGCCCTTTCAAAACTAACAAAGTTTTCAAGTGATCAGGAATTTTGATTACATAGCTCAAATTTAAGTTTGTTGATGTCTTAGTGGGAATTGCAGTTTTCATGATATATATCAAT
>NW_027113193.1:81673-85870 GCF_000696795.3 Halyomorpha halys | reverse complement strand
TATTCTAAGTATATATTACAGACTGAAAAAGTGAAGTTTAAATGAATTTTAGTGGCTACTACTTGTTGATGAGTGTTAATAGGTATAGATTTAGGATATACAGACTGTGTTTATAGGTGTATGGCAAGGACATGGTGGTGACCTAGTTGCATTGCCAGCAAAATGTAAGGTTTGTGTTGGATTCGTAAACTATCTATACACTCCATAAGTGTATACTTCACCGTAAAAAAAAATAGTTTTACGTAAAAGAAAAAAATGCTTATTTTATTTAATTTAGTATTTTATATTTATTTCAAATTGAATAATATTTTTTATTTTAATACATGAATTTTGAGTTATGAATTTTCACCTTATTATTAAACTACTATAATTAAAGATGGTTGATTGACCGTGTATAAGATATAAAAGGAACATGATCCATGTCTGGTCAATATAACTCAACGTCAATATAAAAACGATTTATTATGAGCCAAGGTTTCGCCCAACTTTGCAGGGCTTCATCAGGGCTAAAAAAGATTCAAAGAACTGGAATTATGTAACAGTTACATTCATTAAATATTTTCTAATATTATTTTATGTATCTGTTTCACTTTTAAATATAACTTAATTTTTTAACCGTTAATTCTTCCACTTGCCTACCCTGTTGATGCCTTGAATCCACCTGAAGCTATTCTTTCGCTTTCGAAAGGTGGGTATTCTACTTTGGTTCATTATTTTATTTCTTATTTCATTTTATTTTCCGTTTTCATTGTAGGTACAGTTTTTTTTTTTTTAGCTTGTTTGTATTTCTCGTTCTGTTTGCATTTTCACATGTTATTTTTATTTACTTTTTTTTTTCATTTATATATAAATGTTTAATCATTTTTAGCCACACTTTAGTTCACTTTAAGTCCTACTTATCTTCTTATCTTACTCTGTTACATAATTTTTGCTGTTTGTGTCTTTTTTTAGCCCTGATGAAATCCTGCAAAGGCGAAACGTTTGGCTCAAAACTAATAGTTTATTTACTATTTTAGTTATTTTGACAGTACCTGGACCATCTTTCTTTCATTCATTACACACGGTCTATCAACGATGTTCCATTTTCGATCCCTCGTTTTATTAAAATAATAAAAATTTAATTCAAGGTAGAAAAATATAACAATATAAAAATAATGTTACTTATCATAATATTCCACAGACGGATTTGGACGCACTGTAATTACCTACATTCTTTGACAGACTGAATTAAAATTAAAAACTGAATTGAAATTAAGAACTGTTTAATAATTGAATTAAACACAACAAGTATTTTCCCCACATAACTTTCATCCTTATGTGAATCAAGTTTTGTTGTAATAAGATATATAAAACTTTCAGAACGTTAAGCATTATATAAAGACTAATTAATTACTATTATACATAAAATTATCATTAAATTAATAATTATCATATTTATTTCAAGCCAAACTTGATTTTCACTGCAATAGGGTGCTGCTCTTACGTATAATTTAGAAAAACATAATAAGGTCGTATTACACCACCTGAGATAAATTTTACTTTTAGGTTATTCTTCACCACCAAAGAGGTTATTTATGCACTTTCAAAGAGAGAGCTCCCCATTCCTCGGATAATCGATCTATCTTGACAACCTACATTCGATCTAGATGACAGAGTCGTTTTTCATAGGGCGCCATCTACCTGACAATCCTACTTCATTTTTGTCAGCGTCTATAATTCCATTCCAGATATAAGACTCCATAACACTAATGGAATGTATAGGAGTTTCATCAGCATATTTCTCCAGTAAGTGTACTTAAATAAAATGGCTGAAAGAGAGGCCATATTTTTACAATCTTTGCATGATTCAGATATTTTTTTTACCCCGGAAATGATTTTTTGAATTATTGAAATGGTTATTATAGTTTTCAATTAAATCCAACCTGACTTGTTTATTAAACTAATTTAATGGATCTAGCTTAAGTTAATTATCTCCAACATATCCAGATATGTCTTATTAAATGAAATTAAAAATTGTTAACAACAAAGGTTGATTAATATTGACAATGTAATGAAAACATTGTTATATTATTAATATAGGACAATGTTTATATTTTGTAAGTAAAAATACATATTTCATTTGATAAATATTAATTAAGAAATATTTAATAATTATCAATAATACTTTCGAAATATAGGACTAGTTTACGTTTTGATTAACATAGTAATGCATTTTATGGAAGAATAAAACTTTTTTAATCAAATGAAATTAAAAATTGTTAACAACAAAGGTTGATTAATATTGACAATGTAATGAAAACATTGTTATATTATTAATATAGGACAATGTTTATATTTTGTAAGTAAAAATACATATTTCATTTGATAAATATTAATTAAGAAATATTTAATAATTATCAATAATACTTTCGAAATATAGGACTAGTTTACGTTTTGATTAACATAGTAATGCATTTTATGGAAGAATAAAACTTTTTTAATCAACTGGATATTTTTGGTTTCTATTTGTAACCAGAAAGTGATTTTTTTTAAGTGAGCATGACCAAATAAGTTAAATAATAATTGAAGAAACAATAGTTAAAGTTAATTTAATCTACTTGTGAATTGGGACATAAATTATGAGGGCTTATTCACTAAGAAGGGGGGTATTATTGAGCTAGTGAACTAATTAACATTTTATTTCAATTATTTATTCTTGCAAGGTTGTATGACTGAACTCAACGTTATTGGTAACTAACAATACTATGACTTTAAAATCTGCTAAAATATTATAAAATATTACACTATTACTCATAAAATCCAATCACCTTGTTCTTTTCACCAACTTTAGCCCTGATCCTCTCCGTCCAGAGTTCTTTTACTTTGTCCAGGAGGATGTTAGTGTGTCTGTCGAAAGCTTTCACTATCCCAAGCAGCTTGCGATTGTTTCGACAGTTAATCAATACCTACATGAATGTATAATAAGGCATTGTTTACAATTTTATAGTAAAATAAACATTTAAAAACACGTATAGTTGAAGTACTTGATTTGTTAGTTTAAAAAGAACTTTAAATTCTGAACAAGACGTATACTGGAGGATTTTGTTACGCGTGACTAATTAGTTTCAGATTTATAAAGAAGCTTGCTATTTAGGAAAAATGTTAAGATAACACTTCCATTGAAAACTATGCATTAACTTTGTTCACTCATCCTAAACTATTTATCAAGTCTATTCTGGATTTTCATAGAAGATATTAATTTAATTGTAAACGTAGTTGAATGTATAGTTTTTGAAAGAAAAAAATATCTAATGAGGTGTAGATAGTTGACCGTAGATAAATTACTGGAGAAGATGGTCGGGGTGACACGGACACTGAGATACTGGCTAAACAGTTTAGCCAGAATCTCAGCCTCCAACTCCTTGATGAAGACCTGAAAATTAGGTCGAAACGTCGGCACGAATAAATATTTTTTTTTTGCTTACCGCACCCCCGATTATCTTCTCCAGTTAAAAAAGTTCTTTTGTGTTAATACGTGAAATGACATCAGCTTCACCAGGAACTTTGACATACTCTTCGGTGGTGAGGTCTCTGTGCTTCATCTGTGTGTTTCTAGCACTTAAATTCCTGAACTAGAATTTCGAATTTCAACTGTCCTTTTTTTAACATATGGAAATTATGCCTTTCGGGCCAAAAGCCTATTAATGTTTTTTCTTTATTTAATGACATTTTCTACTTTATTTGCATCAAAATACATCAAGTAAATTTGATGTAAAATTATAATGGAATAATATTTTTATTGAAAGGATGTTGATAATTTGAAAATATCAGGCAATTAACAAAAATATTAGGAAACAATGAACTACAAAAATAACTCCAATTTCTTGTGCAGGTATCAGCATATATATATGTTCGAAAATTTTGGTTAAATAAGCGATTAATAATTTTTTACAATTCATTTATTGGCATGTACAACTGTATGTACATAAATTTTTTTTCTTTAATAATTTATCTATTGTTATTTACAACTGTATACACATATATACAACAAGTAAATTTGCTGTAGGTGACATAGTGACATGATAAAAACATGTGGAAAATCTACCCACTGATAGAACTCCAATCCAAATCCGCAACATATGGAACATTGAGGTCCTGATGGATGACTTGATTTGTGACAAAGTAAGGAGCATTAAGGATTTTACGAAGGATTTTGGA
>NW_027113193.1:71241-81623 GCF_000696795.3 Halyomorpha halys | reverse complement strand
CCTGATGGATGACTTGATTTGTGACAAAGTAAGGAGCATTAAGGATTTTACGAAGGATTTTGGACTGTAAGGATTGGATTCTGGAGGAATTTGATGCTTTAGTGGAGCCCCAAAGCTCAACTCCGTATGTCCAAATAGGCCTTATAATAGTCATGTAGATCAGTCTTATGTAATGGATTGGAAATTTAGACCATTTGTCTGGTAAATGTTGCAATAGTCGGAGTCTACGAGCAATTTCTTGCCTTTTTAGTCTTGTATGAGAATTCCATGCCAGTCGTTTGTCGAGATGTAGTCCTAAGTAACGGATCTGTTCGACAGGAATAAGTGGGGTATTATTAAAGGATATTGTAGGGGAAGAGGTCATGGATTTACGTCGAAGGGTAAATGTGATTTGGTGGGATTTATTGGAATTTATTTTAATCCTCCAGTTTTGGCACCATTCTTCAAGGTTGGAGATGTGGGATTGGAGGGTTTGGGATACAATGTAAGGATCATTGTTCACTGACAATAGACATGTGTCAGCGGCATACGTGGTGAGGATTCCTAACGTGGGTTGGAATGTCAGCTGTGAAAACTGTATAAAGGATCGACCAAGGATACTACCCTGAGGTACACCAGCAGACTGACGGAATAGGGATGAATAAGCGCCGTTGTAATTTACTTGAAATAATCTTTCGGAGAGATAAGAACGGATAATGAGGAAGTATGTAGGGGGTAGGAATTTACGAATCTTGTATAGCAGTTTTGGGTGCCAGACTCGATCAAAAACCTACATAAAAATACATCTATTATTCTAGTATGTTGATGTAAGATGATAATGGTGTGATACAGACAGATATAGAAACTACCTATTGGTAGCACTTTAGTAATATTTTTTCATTGTAAAGTCTCGAGCCACCTTCTTTTCAGGTGCCCTGAAGGATTTTCAGGAATGGGAGAGGAAACAAGATTGGAAACTAGTGGGTTTGGGTAGTCAGTGAGTTTATAATTGAAGGATATATATTTAGTTTGAGCTAGATTGGTTATATACGGAACATTGTGGTCTTTATGGGTGATTTTGTTTCTGACAAATTATGGAGCATTGAGCATTCTATGAAGGATTTGGATAGCAAGGATTGGAGACGGGAGGAACTCAAAGGTTTAGTGTAGGCTTAAAGTTCCGAGTGTCCAGAAAAACCTTATTATAGTAATGTATAACGGATAAAAAAGGAGATTATAGAAAAATAATAAACAAAAATAATAAACAGTGTGAAAAAAGATGAAGCAATATGAGGTAGGAAGCCAAACAATTTTAAATTACAAATTGTTAATGATCCAAATACTACCCTCTACCTGTATAAAGGTTAGTAAAAGTTGAAAGTATAAACAATTATAAAGTTTTTTAAACTATTTATTATATATAGATTCAAGAAGTTGAAAAAGTAACCTAATATTGGTTAATTTCACACAAATTACCTAATTTGTATCAGAGTTGGGCAAAAATTATTCGATTGACAAGAGATGAATAAATTTTTATTCGAATACAAATACGACTAAACAATCCGAATACTTTTTAATTCGAATATTTAAAATACTATTTAAATCGAATAAAAAATTAGTCGATTGAAAAATTATTCGAATACAAAATTAGTCGAATACATATTATTCAAATAAAAATTTGATTTTTCTTTTTTTAAATTCATTTATTTTTTTACCACCTTCAATTTCTAATGTATGAGGGCCCTATTTTACATATTCATACGAGTACAAAATGAAAATGCTATCGATTTTAAGATCCCATATCGATTTATTTTAATTTTTTTATTTCTTATACATAGGGACTAATTTTTAGGTTTTCGGATATGCAGATAATGAAAATGATATCGATTTTAAAATGGCGTATCGATTTATTTTAACTTTCTTGATTTCTAACATGTTAGGGGCCCTTTATACATTTTGAGGAATACAGAATATGAAAATGATATAGATTTTGTGATCGCGTATCGATGTATAAGAATGTTTCTGATTTCTAACATGTTACGGTCTCTTTATATATTTCAATATATGCCAAAAATGAAAATGCTATTGATTTTATCATCGCGTTTCGATTTATTTTAACTTTCTTGATCCCGAACACGTTTGGGTCACTTTATATGTTTTGAGATATATAGAATACGAAACTACTATCGATTTTAAGATCGCGTATAAATTTGTTTTAAGTAAGATAAAAAATCTTCATATCTCAAAACATAAAGAGGCCCTAACATGTTAGAAATCTGAAAAGTTAAAATAAATCGATAATATTTTCTTATTCCACATATCTCAAAACATAAAGGTACCCTAACATGTTGGAAATTAATAAAGTTCAAAAAAATTGATAGGTAATCTTAAAATCGATAGCATTTTCTTATTCTACATATCTCAACATATATAAAGAGACCCTAACATGTTAGAAATCAAGAAAGTTAAAATTAATCGATACACGATCTTAAAATCGATAGGATTTTCATATTCTACATATCCCGAAACATATAAAGGACCCTTATATGTTAGAAATCAGAAAAGTTAAAATTAATATATCTAGATATAGCTGTAAGACAAAAAATGTCGTCTTTATACAAATACAAACGTATTCGGATTGTTAATCATTTATTTTTTTTCGAATAAGAGATTATTTTTCTATAAAATGAACGAATATAAAAGTATTCAAATGGTTATTCGAATTGTTTTCCCGGAATAATTGATTATTCATGTAAAATAATGACGAATAAAAAAGTAATCGGATGGTTAATCATATGATTACTACGAATAATTGATTATTCGAGTAGAAAATTCACGAATAAGAAATTATTCGTCTCTCGTCATTCGAATAATATTTGCCTAACTCTGTTTTGTACATACAAATAGGGAATATATTGAATACCACCTGGGTGTGGTTGAGCATCGAAGTTTTGAGGATGGAGAGTGGCCCATGTGTGAATTCTTCTTCTTCCAGTCTCTCGATCTCTTCCGGTGTCATCTCCTGCCTCGGTCTGTTCGACGTCGAACTAAAAGAAATTTGAATTAGCTACACACTTTTTAACTTTTATCAATTATAGTGATCAAATATATTTGATTTGAATATATAAACCAGTAACGAAATTAAATAGATATAAACTTCTGAAGTCGTTGCCATGGTGAATATGACATTTCCTATTGCGGGAGTGATGGTCGTACAATGACAGCTAAACTATCACTTCTTACCCAAGACATTAATTATTCATATCATTATAATTATATTATTTCAATTTCTTGAGACAAGGTAATTATTTATTAAATAAATCAAAAATTCGTACCCATTTTTGTCTCAAGACTTTATTTTTCATCAGTCCAACGTTTCGGCCATTCTAGCCATCCTCAAGGACATCTTCAATACAATTTCTTCCTCACATTAATTTAAAGTTTCTTTTGCAGGCTATTCTGCCCAGGTCATTTTATTTATTATAACTTAAAAGCCATATAACATAGGTTATATGGTAGTGTATTAATTGTGGATAATCTTATATAAGAAAAATTAAATATTAATGATTTTAAATTTTAAAAAATAGGCTTTTAACTTATAATAAAGAAAATGACCTGAGCAGAATAGCCTGCAAAAGAAACTTTAAATTAATGTGAGGAAGAAATACATTGAAGATGTCCTTGAGGATGGCTAGAATGGCCGAAACGTTGGACTGATGAAAAAGATTTATTTAATAAATATTTTATTAATTTTTGTAGTTTTTCATTTTTGCATTAGACAGCATTTTTGAAGTAGTACCGAAACAGATTAACTTATTGGTGTTTAAAACGTTAAATGCTATTGAATTATCATTCCTATTAAAAATATTTTGTTCACTTCCTGCATGAATGCAAAGATTCTCTACGTTCGGTAATGAGGCAGCCAAATATATTTGGTGATATAAATTGGTTAACTAATCTATAGGGCCTACCATATGACCAGTCGGATTGACAGTAAAATGAAAAGTGACGTTCAGTTCGTAAGGTTAAGAAATATATATTACGATAAAAATTCTAAAATCAGATAAAAAATTCCTTCCCCCCTCTAGGGAGTACCACCTCCAACTCAAAATTTTAATAATAGGATTTCATACTTTTCTCTATCTAGATCTTACAATCTGAAAGTCTATTTTTTGTTTTCCTGTTAATATAATTGGCAGTGTTGGTGTCCTTTATGATAAGAAAACCTTCGAAAGTCGTTAGAATTAGATTTCGGATTGCTTATCAATAAATCGATAGCTTCTAAGAACTATCTCCTAATAAATTTGATAGCCCTTTGACTCGGCAATTAGCATCAAATCTAGATAGCACTTTCGATTCCCAAAGGCAGTGGAATCTAGCACAAAGAGGCAATTAAATATTTTTTTATGAATTAATGACAATAACTGATACCTAGACATCATTGTTATAAACCATAATATTTGTGATTATTATGAAGAAGGTGGTGAGGAAGAACAACAATAATTAACAAGTCTTTGTCTTGTTTAGACAAGCAGAAAGTGTTTTCGTTTTAAGTGTGTTAGTTGAATTATATACTGTCCCATATTTCATTTTTTGGCAAAATGGGGGGGGAAAACGTCGGAATTATGAATTAATGGTACTTATTTAACACAGAAGTTAATTTTTTTGTCATATTTTTAATACCATTAATTTTATCCAACTTCCTATTTAGGATTTATAGGCGAAAAAAATACTTAACTCCCTATTATAATAAATAATTAACTAATTTTTAAGGCTTTTAGGACCGAAAGAAATGCGTTTCCATGTTCATATATTTCTGAACAATAATTATTTTTAAGCATAAATTTAAAATTTAAATATTATTCAGATAAAAATAATAGTTACTCTAGTCCTTCATCAATTTATAACTTGATTTGAGTTGAGGGAAGAAGAACGCCTTTCTACTTTAATAAATAATAATTTATAAGGGATTGCTTTAAATATTTGATTCAAAAAAGAGGTAATGAGAGAAAAACCATATATTATTATTTTTTAATAGAAATATGTAAGGACAAAGTGTAATTAAATTTTATTGAGCAAATATATGACTTATTATGCCAACTTGAGAGGTAATGAAATAAATATAATGAAAAGATCGATTTGAATTTTTTATTTTACAGAATTGTTAAGTTCTGTTTTCCATCTTTTTTTTTTTAACCCCAAAGAGGTTTTTTCCTAACTAATAATCGATTGTAAAAGTATAAAATCTAGAATAGTGGAGTAGATTCGATAACCTCACCCCAAATTCTAACAATGATCGTAACTTTCCTAGTCTTGACAATGTTCTACCTGTCCATGACTTTAGTCGCCCACATTATTCACATCTTACACAGCTTTTAGTGAACCCATTCGGAGGAGAATGACATCTAAGAAAATGAAAACTTCTTCAAGTTTACTTACGGATGCATGGCTTTCCCTTTGGATTATTCTTTTACTGAAAATACAATAAAGAAGATTCTAGATGCTATTGAACAGCTTGCGTCAATATGACAGTGATAACTTGCCAAATGTTCAACATTGCTATTTAAAACACACGGTGAAGAAATTTTTAATATGATTTAGAAAATCGATTGGATATAGTAAGAGCTGATTAATAAATACCAAATAAAAAAATCAAGTAAAAGAGTGTATTAAAATAAAATCCAGTTTAAGATTCATGCCTCAATTTTTTTCTATATTTTGTATTTCTTACAAATTGCAACATAATAATGTTATGGTTGCCATGGTGTACATCTATTTATACTTTTCATGTAAAACTATTTAAAAAAAGTTCAAAGCATAATTTATTGTTAAAAACTTTATTTTATAGAACAAGCTTTATTTTAGTGCAAAAACTATTGTTCTAGGAAGGGTAGGTTATTAGTTTCGGAATATCCTATTGGCTCAGCGTATTATTGTTCTAGGTTACGCTATCACTATAGTGTGTATAGTAATCAAATATCATAGGTCTATTCCAAAACCACTTCTCACTGCTCGGAGTATGCGCAGTACAGGTTTTAGGAGGCGAAAAATTCGTACAGTTTCGGGATAGTAGCAAGTGATTGCTAGAACAGAACTTATATTAACCATCCTAAATTCACAGATGGTTTTTATTCTAATCAGTGAAAACGCATATAATATCTTTTATTTATGTATTTAGTAATGCAAAGGTTCTTAATAATATAAATAGGGTTATGTTCATGTTGAATCGGGTTATGTATAGTTTCATTGGGCTCATCGTTGCATTGTCTATGGGTTTTGTATTTATTTTCAGTTAAAATGATATTTGGATGACTTTTGCAGACATGGTTGAAATTCCATTACCAATCTTATTGCCTGCAAGGTTATACAAAGTTGGTAAACACCAGAAGACCAAATAAAATGCGAAATACTAAAGCAACGGTCTGCTCCTACAAATTTATAAGGTATTAACTTTTTTAGAATATTCAATTCATATTGCACTAAAGATATTTTAATTATTGAGGTTGCTGAAAAAAAAGAGTATTCACCATTAAAAAATATAATACAATTGAGGTGGCAGTGGGGGTTCAAAAGTTGAACTTGCCAAAACTGCCGCCCAGTATTAAATAAATAAAACGAGTATTACCGAAAAATATTGTTTTATTTAAAGGATCAATTTGGTAAATCCAAGGAGCAGCATAAAAGGAACAAAAAGGATATATTTACTCATTATATAACAAGCAAAAATAATATAAAAACGTCTATAATAAAAATGAAATAAAATATTTCTCAATCTCTGACTTCGCAGGGCGATCTTGTCTTTCCTTTCTTCTTCGCTGTGTCACTGTGTCTTTCTCATGACTGAGTAACTACCAATTACACTGACTATTATCCTCACTGGGAACTTGATTCCTGAGACTTATTTAGACTGGGTGACACTGACTATGAGAACTCGGTTACTATGTATTTCTCAGGACTGAGTAATTACCAATCACACTGACTATTATCGTCTCTGAGGACTTGGTTCCTAACACTTATTTAGACTGAGCGACACTATCAGGACTTGGTCTCAAGAACTGTCTATCTGTAGGATCTTGCTCCCTGGCACGAAAAATTAAGCCATGATACCCGTATTATATACTTGGGCTTAATTCCTATGTTGTACTCAATACAACAATTTAACATAAATAAACAATGTCTATTCTGGCTATGCATACGTAAGTTATAATCAGAGCATAGGTATTGTGAGTCTTAATACTTAAACTCCCCATGTCAACAAGCCAGAATGTATACATAGAGGATTACACAGTAGAATAAATCAGTATCTTAGTTGAGCTCATGCGTTTTATTTCGTGTCCCATTTTCCTTTCTTTTTTTAGTTACAGTTCTGACTCATCATAACTTGTGCCGAAACCGATTGTGTAAGACGAACGCAATACCCGAACTGTATTTTTTTCCTGCCTTTTTTGAAGCGCTTATTTAAGTCTTTAGTGCCAGAAAATCCTCCAGGAGCGACAATGGTGGAATCACAAGATCAGTGGCTTCCGCCACTTCCGACAGCGACCTTGGCGTCAGCACATGCGACCACCCTGGAATGGTTTAAGGTTCGCGCCGGGACAGCGCAGAAATTGAGGAAGGCTGTCTCAGATCTAGAGAAATTCACCAGGGAGATATGTGAGTTAAATCATTTAAAAAAAGGTGGAGATCACCTGATAACACGAATAGTGGCGAAAGAAGAGGAAAACCTCTTGAGCGGGACGGATGCTAGTTCGATAAGAGCGGCAGTGATTTGTCGGATAAAACGGAGCATCCTGAACCATATCCAGGCCGATCAGGAAACGCCATGGATCCTGGTGAAGGAGAGATTGAAAAGGACGTTTGGCGGGGGCAGGTGGACTCCCGAAGAGGACATTTTTCGGATGTTCCGTGAAGAGCAGAAGCCGAGGCAAAGTAATGGGCAGTTCGCCGGAGTTCTCCTCGCCCGTTTCAATCAAATTACTAATAAGATGAGAGAAACGAGAAGTATAGTGGAGGTGTAAGGCATTATGGGATTCCTGTCCACCATTTTAAAAGTGCAGCTAGCCTGGGAGACAGGGACACGAGAGGGCTTGCCCAGAGATTGCACTTTTATGGACTGTGCGCAAGAGATGATGGATGTCAGCGCAAGAGAAGAGGAAGCTAGGATGGGAGTCGAAGAGGTCGGCTGGACAAGGGTCTCGTACAGTCGACCGAAAGCTGCACCAAGCTCGTGATGAAGGAGACAGTTCCAAGATAGCGGAAGGGAAAGAAGTGGGACCGGAGATCCCAAGGTTGTGGCAGGACTGGGCACCTGGTGGCACGGTGTCCTCGTACAAAATACTATGAGTGCGGGAATGAAGGGCATATAGCGAGGCATTGTCCGTATATATTCAGGCGGAGGAATACGAACCAAGGCGAACCAATGGAGGAGAACGCCCAGACAGTGGTGAGAAGAAGAATCCCAAGTAGATCGGCTTCCTGGGACATATCGTCTCGAAAGACGGCGTTAAACCCGATGCTCACAAAGTCGAGAGACTTCAAAGAATGGCAGTCCCTAGAGATATAAAGGAGATCAGGCTGTTGCTAGGGGCCCTTAATTACTACAGACGCTTTGTGCCAGAGATGGCAAAGTACTTGGTCCTCCTGAACAACCACTTCAAAATGGGTAGCAGAATAATAGTAACGCCAGCCATGGAAAACAACATTAAGCGTTGTGTGGAAATACTGCAACGAGAACCGGTACTGGCGTTCCCAGATTTCAGCAAGAAGTTCACGATCACGACGGATGCTAATATATATACAGATATATCGGGCGCTAATAGATGCATCAAAGGCAGGAAGAACACACTACCTCTTTGTAGGGAATGAGGTCATATGGGAAAAAATCAAACGGCTGTGGAGGCTTAAACAAATAGGGATTGATAGGACGTTTGTCCGTTGCACGATGATGATGGAGACTGTGCGAAACGAGGAACGGGAAAAGGAAGTTACTCTAGCTCACCACCCAGGAAAACCAATCATCGCGGTGTGAGCGAGACGTTACAAGACCTCAAGCGTCGTTATTTTTGGTGGGTGATGAAGAAGACGGTGCAGGAAGTTATAGGAGGTTGTGATATATACCTTAGTACGAAGTACGACCGCCGCCCACCTAAGGCCGTGCAAGAGGAAACACCCAATGCATTGGGTCCACTTAGTGACATCCAGATCGACTCGTTTACATGGAAAGGTTTCAAGTGGATAACTGTCATCGACCTCTTTAGTAAAGTGGCCATGGCACATCAGGCCCAAGATAGGACAGCGGAAGCGATAATAGTCGCTCTTAGAACATGGTTTCAATTTTATGGGGTCTCAAGGAGAATTTCTTCCGACGGGGGTCGAGAATTCGATAATGACACGATCAGGGGAGAGATGAAGACTCAAGAAGTAGCTTGGCATATTAACATTCCGGGCCATCCTAAAAGTAGAGGGGGTATAGAAAGACTTCATAGTACTCTGTGTGATCATTTGCGGGGTTATCATGTGGACAAGGGACTGGAGCAGGATGAGGCAATAGTAAGGGTGGTAGCCGCGTATAACCACTCCATCCATACCACCACCAGATTTTCACCACGGCGGACACGGCGGAGGCGGATGGGAAAATTGTGAATCACGGGATGGACATGCGAAAGTTGTGGGAAAAAGCGAGAGGGCGAATAGAGAGGGAGAAACGTTGGCGAGTGGAACGACAAAATTTAAACCTTCGCGATGTGATGGGAGACATTAAAATTGGAACCGTTGTTTACCGCCATTTAGGAGCAAGAAATCTCGGCGCTATGAGGGGCCATTCCGGGTGATAACAATTCGGGAACATAACGTGGTAACGATCAAAAGTATACAAGAACCGAGAAAGAGGCGGACTGTTCATGTCGAACAATTAAGGTTCCCAGCAAAAACAGCTCCGGAGATACGTGGAGTGCCTCCTCACTAAACTCATGTACACAGATTTCCGTTTTTTTTTTGTTTTGTTTTGTTTAATGTGTCGTAGTATCGGAGTGTAAATAGGAAAAAGTGTGAGTTGAAGACAAGTGTAAATAGGCTTACTATGTAGATTGAAAACTTGTGTAAATAGAAAAATGTTATGCTAAGTTTTTGTCAATGTGTCTATCTAGTTTTTTTTTTTTGTAATATACATATATAATGGTATTTTATTTTATGTTATTTTTATTTTATTTTTGGAATTGTTCGTAATCTGGCAGGGGGGAATTATAATCAGAGCATAGGTATTATGAGTCTTAATACTTAAACTCCCCATGTCAACAAGCCAGAATGTATATATAGAGGAATACACAGTAGAATAAATCAGTATCTTAGTTGAGCTTTTGAGTTTTATTTGGTGTCCCATTTTCCTTTTTTTTTTTAAGTTCCAG
>NW_027113193.1:65313-71126 GCF_000696795.3 Halyomorpha halys | reverse complement strand
GTACGTACGCTTGCAAAAATAAACATTAATTTGGTGGCCACAACAATAATCGTTTTTAATGGCGGTGTAATGCAATATTATATTAAAATTAATGTTTCCTATTCTTACTAACAGTCAGAAATATATAATAGCTCTGGGATATTCAGTAAGATGACCTTTACAAGGTTTTTTCGGCTTTAAATTGACCAACATTTTCCTATTAGTAATTTTGGAATTATTAAACAAATTATTATGAAATCTTTAGATAGAAGTCTGCATGATGATGTAATTAATGAAAGGGGCCTCTAATGCGAAAGTAAACAGATATTAAATTGGTCGAGAGGTCTCAATTATCAGATGGGAGAGGAAAACATACGTTTTACAACTTGTAGAATGTAATGGGTTTACCTGCAAAAAGCACAGTTGAAGCTCTTAAAAAACTCGTCTAGGAGGATCCGTTGAAACAAGACAATCCCAAAACATAATAAAGCTGTTGACATAGAGGACTAGAGGAGCAGTGAGATAGGTCTTTGGGGACTGATGGGGTCGTTACTGATCTCAACAATCGATTCTAGGAAGACAGGTCGATCTGTAGCTTTCACCAGATATCTTCTTAGCCTCCATTCCTCAGTCTTGACCTTTGCACACCTTTCTGCCTCTGTAGGGTTGGCACTTCATTGGCTATCGATCTATGTCTGTGTGTATTATTCCGAGTCCATTTAAAAGTTTCTTAAGGCGTCTCAAAGACGAAAATAATAATCAATGGTGCCCAATACTATTGGAAAAACATTTTTAGCTAAGGATTTTAAACTCAAATATAAATAGGATGAAAAAAAAGTCAGACAAAAATTTATTTGAATAAATATTTAATGATATAAAAACTGCTTTTTTTTTTTTAATGAACACAATATTTTCCTTTAATTAAACTTTTATTCCTTTTATTAATAAAACTTAGATTCTGTATATATGTACCGCTACAATGTCTGCAAGGAGGTGATTTGGTCAGAAGCACGCACCATCGACAGATTTTCCCCAAAATTAAGGGGTACCAGCCTTCTCTAGGCCTGTCTATCTTGGGCTACTGCTTTTCAGTTTGCTGCATGCAGTATCATTGTTGATTCTCTAAATACAACTGGTTTTTGGCCTCCCTCTTGGTCTCATGCCCACTATACTGGCATTTATTGTTATGTAGAGGCGTCCTGATGGATTGCTTCGAGACACATGTTCCGACCATCTTAACCTTCTTTCCCTAATATCATGAGATATTGACTAACCATTCTTCGCAAGCAATTCACAGATAGATGCACATGGAGGAGATAGTTATGGCTCAGATCCCAGATCGCTCTCTCTCGATTCTGCTTTCTTGAATACCTGTTAGTGTTCAGGTCTCGCAGATTCATGGCATTGACATTGGCACTACACTCTTAGTTTCAGGTTTTTAGAGATTTTTCGAGATTTCAACATTCATGAAAAAGTAAAGAAGGCTCTATTCGCACTATCTCTATCTCACTCCGTTGATCAAATGATCAAAGCGAGTAGGTGGGTCGATGTAGGACATGTCACAATCTCACAAGAGGAGATCATAACACAAAAAAAGGCAATCCTTCCCCGCCGGACCCGCCCCGCTAAAAACCCGGGGACCGGCGGCCCTATATCACTTTTGAAATTTTAGCTTAAAACGGGAAGAGGAGACTTTAAGATAGTTTTGTCGCGGAATATTTAAGAAGCGCCTGAAATTGAAAAAACGGTATGAAACCCTCCACTCCCGCCCTTCATGGAAGCCTTACTTATCTGACTTTTCAAACAGACAATTATAGCGAGTAGGTTGGCCGATGTAAGAAATATCACAGTCTCACAAGAGGAGACCATAACACAAAAAAAGGCAATCCTTCCCCGCCGGATCCGCCCCTCTAAACCTCCGAGGAGCGGCAGCCCTATATCACTTTTGAAATCTTAGCTTAAAACGGGAAGCATTGGAACTGAGGCATTGGAAACTGTCTACTTTCGGAAACAATTTATCTTCCACTGAGAAATTCCCAATCCATTACAAAAGACTGATCTACAGAACCATAATAAGGCTTATTTGGACGTATGGAGTTGGTTAGCTCCAGTAAATCTTCGAATTCCTTTTGTATCTAATACTTATAATTCTACATTATTCATAAGTCACCCATAAAGATGTGGTAAAATCACCCATAAAAATGTTCCGTAGGTAACCGATCTAGTCCGAACCAAATATCAATCCTTCCATTGTAAACTTCCTAGCAACCCAAACCCTCTTGTTTCTAACCTAGCTTTCTCTTCTATTTCTAAAATCCTCTAAGGCACCTGAAAAGAAGATGGCCACAAGACCTTCTAATGTATAAATATTATTAGAGTTCTACCAATAAGTAACTTCTGTATAAGCCTGTATCATACTATTATGATCTTACGTCAACATATTAGAATACTTGATGCATTTTTATGTAAATACAGTTGTAAATGTCAATAAATGGATTTTTAAAAATTATTAAATTTTCAAAATTTCAGAAAATATCATTTCTAATAACTACACAAGTAATTGGGGTTATTTTTATGGTAAATTCTTTCCTAATATTTTTGATAATTGCCTTTTTTTTTCCCAACATCCTTTCAACATAAATATTATTTTAAGTTAGCAGAGAATAAACGATAAGGCTTTTTATTTTAAATGGTCTAAAAACAAATTCAGTTTGAAATCTTAAAAAAAAACAAAGTATTGGATTTAAACATCAAAGATATAATAAACTAGAGAAGGTAGCACTAACTAATCTATTCATTTATTTATAGCTACAGCTTCATGTATGAAATTTATGTTTAATTAAATTTTGTTTCAATTTACATAAACTAGTTATGAGTATGAAGCTATGAAACTAAAAATTATAAAAAAAAAATTATATTTTAGAAATAGGACTACATCTCGACAAACGACTGACATGGAATCCTCATACAAGACTAAAAAGACAAGAAACTGCTCGTAAATTCCGACTATTGCAACATTTACTAGACAAACGGTCTAAATTGCCAATCCATTACAAAAGACTGTCTACATGACTATTATAAGGCCTATCTGGACATACGGAGTTGAGCTTTGGGGCTCCACTAAACCATCAACTTCCTCCAGAATCCAATCCTTACAGTCCAAAATCCTTCGTAAAATCCTTAATGCTCCTTACTTTGTCACAAATCAAGTCATCCATCAGGACCACCTCAATATTCCATATGTTACCGATTTGGTCAGAACCAGATACCGTTCCTTCCATAATAAACTTCTCAACCACCCAAATCCACTTGTTTCTAACCTGGCTTCTCCTTCATTACCTAATAATTCTCCTAGGCGTCTGAAAAGAAGATGGCCTCGAGATCTTCTCCTCTAGAAATGTTATTGGAGTTCTATCAGTGGGTAGATTCTCCACATGTTTTTATCATGTCACTATGTCACCTACAGCAAATTTACTTGTTGTATATATGTGTATACAGTTGTAAATATCAATAAATAAATTATTAAAAAAAAAAAAATATTTTAGAAAACAAAAATCCTATTTTCATTATCAAACTCTGCACAAAGGTTTAGAAGTTTGGTCTCTCGTTAGAACAAAGTGACCATAGCCATTTGGGCCTATGGTTCAATGCTAGCTTATTGGTCAGCAGACTTCTTTCTATTAGGGCTATATTAGAATGATTCTATCGTTTGACATAAGGTACAATGACAATTAAAATTAAAAGAAAATATTTAAAAGAAAAAAAAAACTCAGTCAGACTATTTAATATGAGCCAACACGTTCTAGGGCAACAAAAGAACTAAAAAGATACAAAACCTTAAACGAAGTAAGAATAAATTAAAGATGTAAATTAAAAAATAAACAAGATGTACAGTGAAACGAAAAATTAAATAATAATAACGAAAAGGTTTTAGACAATTAATAAAAACATAAATAACATCCAATAAAAAAAAATTTAAAAATACAGTAGACACTAAAAGATGGATAACGGAAATAAGAGTAAAATAAAAAATAAAGGAAGATACTAAACAAGATCGGGAAATGAAAGATTGAAAGGAAAGAGAGTGGTGAAGGTTGGCAGTTAAGTAAAATTTAAAGTAAATATTATTAACGAATTAAAGAGAATATCAAAAATTGGTAAGTATTGAATGATAATAAACATTAGCAGAGGGGAGGGGGGCAGAAATTTTTATAATTGTAAAAAAAAATAGTTTATCCTTTTCGCCAACGTTTCGCCCCACGTTGCAGGGCTTCATCGAGGCTAAAAAAGATAGAAACACTTAAATGAGGTAAGCATAAATGGCCAATGTAAATAAAAACTGAAAAAGATGTACAGTGCAACGTAAAATTAAATAGGAAAAGGATAAACTGGAAGATTATTGATTAACCGTGTGTAAAGATGAAAGGAATATGGTCCGGGTGCGGTCAAAACTCAAATAGTAGAATTATACTATTTTATTGAGCCAACGTTTCGCCCCACGTTGCAGGGCTTCGTCAGAGCTAAACAAGATACAAACACATAGTTACAAAAGGAAAAAAAAAAAGAAGAGAAAAAAAACAAAAACTGCAACGTGGGGCGAAACGTTGGGTCAATAAAATAGTATAATTCTACTATTTGAGTTTGGACCGCACCCGGACCATATTCCTTTCATCTTTACACACGGTCAATCAATAATCTTCCAGTTTATCCTTTTCCTATTTAATTTTACGTTGCACTGTACATCTTTTTCAGTTTTTATTTACATTGGCCATTTATGCTTACCTCATTTAATTGTTTCTATCTTTTTTCAGCCCCGATGAAGCCCTGCAACGTGGGGCGAAACATTAGCTCAGATAAAATAATAATATTGCTGAGTTTTTCAGATCATCTTCTTTTTATTATCATACTCAGTCAATCATCGATATTTCAAAAAATACGTACACAGACTTTTTTTTAATTTGAAAAATACTCATCTTTATTTTATTTCATTTTTTTTATATGAATACTAATTAGAAATATTGAAGGAAATAAATCGTGATCCTAACAGATGGAAACGTTCCTTCATTAGTTACAAACGACTCCAAGTATATTTATTCGTCGATAAGCACTAAATAGACCGAAACAGAACAGAACCGAAATTAAACCCGAAAGGAATAATTCGGTGGGCGTATAAACTGAGGAGCTAAGGAAAATTATTATGGGGGGGGGGCAGTTGAGCTTATTAACTTATTCCACAACTGATTAGGGAACTTAATACACCGTCAGTCCTTCCCTTTAATTAACTTAGATCTAGTTCTGCAGCGGTCCCTTCTATAGCAATTTTAACTCTTATAATTCCTTGTTCTCGTCACAGTATGTTCACGCTTTTAATTATAAATACAATTCAATCTCTCTCTGAAGAGAATAGATGAAAGAATAAGAATAATTTTTTATGAGAATTCTTGGAGTATGAAGGATTTTCTATTAATCCATCAACGGCTAATGAGAAATGAGATTTCCTACTGAAATGAATTTGTTTATAATGATGAGAACATAATTGACCCTGGATAATGTATATGAGAAAATAGTTTTTTTTTATACTTACCTAATATAAAAAAAATGTATATTTGTTTATTGGTACTTTACGCACTGTTATCCCATTGTTATGGGGCTTTTTGTTTAGGATCTTAAGGATTTTTCTGGGATGGATAGAAAAGGGTGCTGTAATTTATTTGATAAAAAAATATATACTAACAAAATTTTTTTTTTTTTTTTTTCTAAACTTGATAGATTTATTTATTGATAGATATTACAATCTGCCACACAGTTGTGGGCAATAGGTAATATTGATAAAT
>NW_027113193.1:62991-64069 GCF_000696795.3 Halyomorpha halys | reverse complement strand
ATACCCGGTCAAAAGCTTGCGCTATGTCCAGAAAGGCACCCGAGCAGAATTGATTAACAAAATTAAGCATTTTCGGGCACGTGGCTCAAAAATTATACATTTTTGTCATGGTTATTACATGTCAATCCATTTGTCTCTTTCTAAGAAAAAAAAAGAATTAGATACGGTTTCTATTACATGATTTTTTATATCTGTAAGTAGGTCCACAATTTTTTTTTTAATAGGAAAAACAAATTATTTTCGTTTTTAGCGTCGTCTGAAACACTTATAACCACAAATTTTGCCTTATCTTTAGTTATATATTTATCATTTGTACTCAGTGGAGAAGGGGGTGAGTTAAAGGGGAAAAAAAGTATAAATATAATCGCAAAAGGGAAAAAAAGGAAAAAAAAAAAAAAGAATTAAGAATAAATTGCTCCTTAGAAACAATATGCCCACAATATAACTACAATATACCCCTATATAAACAATTATCGAATTATGACCACTGGTGAATACCTTTACATGTAGATAACAGAAAACCAAGGAGTGTTACAATAATTACAGATTCACTAAGTTCGCAACTTCCTCTCTACGGCATTTGCGACTGGAGGTACCCCAGGGCTTGACATCTTTTTTAATAGTTTTTAATTTGCTCATTGGGCTTTCGTTCCACATAGATTGCCATTGATCTTTGACTTCCTTTACAAGAGGCCTGCATATCTCTGACGGAGTTTAAATTGCTTTAACCCGTCCCGGAAGCGCGAGTAATCTTGCAGCGTGATCGGCCAGTTCATTCCCTGCGATTCCTCCATGGCTTGGAACCCATCGAAATATTACTGACATACCCATGTTGTGTAGAGCTTTTAAGTGAAAATGGATGCAGGAAATTAGCGGATGTTCTGGATACATAGAATCTAAAGCTTTTATCGAACTTAGTGAATCTGTAATTATTGTAACACTCCTTGGTTTTCTGTTATCTACATGTAAAGGTATTCACCAGTGGTCATAATTCGATAATTGTTTATATAGGGGTATATTGTAGTTATATTGTGGGCATATTGTTTCTAAGGAGCAATTTATTCTTAATTCTTTTTTT
>NW_027113193.1:54469-55436 GCF_000696795.3 Halyomorpha halys | reverse complement strand
AGTTAAGACTTACTTACAATAAGTTAGTATAGCTATAGCTATGATTTAATTAATCATATCATGTTAATTTCAATGATAAATAAATAATAATAAATCGTAGTCATTACCAAAAATTGTTCATTATAATTGTAAAATATAATAAAAAAGTTTTGATTTATTCGCGAATCTTATACATTGATATGAAATATGATCGGCTAAAACACCATTTTTTATAATTCTGTTATTGTTAAACTTTCCATTTCTAACAACTGCATATCACATCTACCGAAAACATCTATATCACAACATAAAGAATTTAAAAAAGTAATTTAGTTGATAAGAAATAAGATTTTATCTTATGTACGGTAAAGTAGCTTCAAAGATAAATTCAAATTCAGATTCTAATGTCAACAATATTAAAACATTCCTTAAAAAATTATAATAATTACATTCCATCTCAACAATTTTTTAAAATTAAATAAACATTACAGGGTTGAAATAAATAATAAAAAAGTTTATAAATGGTACTAATGACTGAAATCTTAAAAGAAATCTTTGTATTGGAAGTACAAAAAAAAAAATTCAGAGAACAATTCCTCTATCATAACATATAAAATATTTAAAAACAAAGCTGAAACACCTTGATAATTGTTTACATAACTAGGAGTACTCTATAAAATAATAGTACTAAAATTCAATTTAATTTAATAAAAAAACTGCATTAAAAAAACAAATACATTTTGCGGAACGTCACGGAAACCGTTTTGTAGTAACTGTTTCAGCAGTAAATGCAGAATCATTTAACACCGCCTTTTGATTTTAAGTAATTTATTATATCCTCTCTACTTGCAACGCCTAAGGCAGTAAGTCCAGAATAATTCTTATCATTGACAGGCGCTCCTCGGTCGATAAAGAGTTTAACAGTATCTAAATGGCCATGGTGCGATGCTTCCATAAGCGGTGTCCAGCCCCCACTAGTCCTAGCTCT
>NW_027113193.1:54074-54419 GCF_000696795.3 Halyomorpha halys | reverse complement strand
GATAAAGAGTTTAACAGTATCTAAATGGCCATGGTGCGATGCTTCCATAAGCGGTGTCCAGCCCCCACTAGTCCTAGCTCTTAGATCTGCTCTCCGGTCTAACAGGAGTGCCACTACCCTGACGTGTCCATTTTGTGCTGCCAGATTTAGGGGGGTGTATTTGCCATTATTATTTTCGTCCACATTGGCTCCATGGTCTAACAATTCCTCCACTATGCTAACGTGCCCATCATGGGCCGCTTTATGCAGGGCTGTGTCTCCATCTTTATTCTTATCATTGACTGGCGCTCCTCGGTCGATAAAGAGTTTAACAGTATCTAAATGGCCATGGTGCGATGCTTCCAT
>NW_027113193.1:32607-53299 GCF_000696795.3 Halyomorpha halys | reverse complement strand
CGCTCCTCGGTCGATAAAGAGTTTGACAGTATCTAAATGGTCATGATACGATGCTTCCATAAGCGGTGTCCAGCCCCTAATATTTTTAGCTCTTAAATCCGCTCCACGGTCTACCAGTGCGGTCACCACACCAAGATGTCCTCTTCGTGCCGCTAGATGTAGGGATGTGTATCCTTCAATATCCTTTTTATTTAATTTTGCCCCATTGCTTAACAAAGTTAATGTACACTCAGTACAGCCCCCGTCAGTTGCGTAGTGGAGTGCAGTCCAACCACTCTTGCACTGGAATGTTTGATCTGCTCCACTGTTCAATAAGTAACTAACTATGTTGTTTGCCTTTTTTGCAGAAGCCATCAGAGCCGTAACACCATCGTCATCTTGTATATCTATCCCGGCACCACTTTGCATTAGAACCTTTACCACCTCCAGAAATCCATTAGCCGAAGCAATATGGAGAGCCGTTTGTCCTTTTTTTGTTGTGAAATTAACTTCTGCACCCAACTCTAGGAGTGTTCTAGCAAAAGATGGTGCAGTACAAATATGTAAAGGCGCGAGGCCATCATGGTTTCTGATGTTGACTTGCATTCTGTACCCTTTCAGTTCTGCCAGAATTTCAGTTGTAGTGCTCAAGCGGACTATTATGTGTCCTAAGGTGTCATTATTTTCGAATCGGAGATCTGGTGATGTCACATATTTCAAAAGTACTTTAAACATATCAACATTAGATGACGCAACGGCTATCTGTAAAATAGCCTTTTCTTCTTCCTCTTGCAAACTGGCATTAGCCAATTTTTGCAGTAAGATTTCTGCCCCCTGGACATTGCCCGTCCTGACAGCAAGTATTAGCGGGGTGTCGCCGAGATCATTCTTTGTGTTGGGATCTAGCCCCGCCCCCAGTAAGGCCTGCAGTGCTCCATTCCTGCCAGCAGCAGCCGCGATGTGGAGATAAGAGTTACCATTGACCCGACGCTTCTCAACTTTAGCCCCTGCCAATAACAGTCCCTTGATCGACGCACCACTGTTATTTTTAATAGCTTCTTCCAAAGGAGTTGCGTCTTCAACGTTGCGAACTTCAAGATCTGCCTTCAGGAAACCCAGTGCAGCGATGGAGGACGTGCTGCCAGTCTTCACGGCCAGATGAATGAGGCTGCCCCCTGACTGAGTCGAACCGTTGACATTTCCTCCTTTAGTGGCTATGGAAATAATTTCACAGGCGTTGTTGTCCGCTACAGCTTTTTCCAGTTCATGTCCCAATCCGTCCCTGGTTTTCTAGAAATAAAATATATATTGAATTTTTTATAATTCACTATTGGAAGTTGTGAGTTATAATACCAAATTTATAATGTTATTTATACAACTAAGGTTTTAAGTGGATATTTAGGTAACAGATAAGCAAATTAAATTATTTATTTAAGGAGTTAAAAGCTCATATTATTTCGAGGGTTCAACTATATTCAGCATTAACAAGCAATATTTTTTACTTTCCTTTTTTCGAGTCTTTTTTTTTTTATTTTAAGGTAATTTCATTTGTTGCGATCTCTAAGAAGTCAGAATAGAAAGTAGTAAGTGGTTTTCAGAGATAAGTGATTGTACATGGAATGGCAAAAACGTTAATGAGATTAACAAAAAATGACGTTTGCACTTTATTAGGAACTACAGTGACAAAATTGAAACGCTAAACATTTTTTTAAAAAAATGGCGACAAAATATCGATCCATTTTGAAAACAATTTCACATCAACTATTTATAGTTTAGTAAAAGCTATCGTTCCCTTAAGAATGTAGATAGGACACGTATCATCCTGATTATAATAAGAATGATTTTTTTTAATCCTGTACGGCAATGTGGGAATCGGCAACAGCGAGCTCTCTTCGTCTTCTACTTTATCTGACATTCTCTCTATGGCGAAGTTTTTCTCTATGGACCAGTGTTTACAAAATATTATAAAAGGATGGACAATACAAGATAATAAAAAGTAAGGGAGAAATAATTTTCTTAAAGTTTTTAGAATGCAGTTACCCCATTGACTGAAAGGTAGAGAAGATCATGATGGTTTGACAAGCTGTCTCAGGATTTCGCATCTGATACACATGGGATGTCTATATCCATTCAAGCTTCGAAAGTCTCCATCCTCTATAAAGAATTCCGTTGCTTTCCAACATGCTCAGGCGTTATTTTACCAAGATAATCTGCCTGTTTAAATCTCTTTTTCTGTAATTTTTTTTGGATAACCTTAAAGATATTTATAAACATTTGATTGGCGGTAACACAATGATTGAAACAGTGTGGTATGATCTCCACATTCTTTAATTCTCATTCCCTCTCACCTCTTTTTACAACCTCTCCACCAACATTTTTTGGTATTCATTGATGTCAAAATCCTCACTATTTGGTAGCATTTATATTTATAAGGATAGTTCCGACAATAGGATTTAATTAATATATTTAACGCAAAACATGTTTTGGTTCGTATTTTTTTAATTAATAATTCACCCTTCTTCAAGATAAGAGTATATACAGAATTTTTCCTTCGGCTTTGTGAAAGCTAGTATTTTTATGAGTTCTGGGGGAACTAGAGGATAAAGGGTTTCTCGACCACCTGCAGTCATCGTAGCCAAGAACATTTGCCAGCCTAAAGATAGAAGTGGAGAGGTGCGCCAGACTCGTTGGGGAATGGTGCATGAAGAGGAAGTTCAGTATGGCGGTAGCCAAGACCCAGACCATACTCATAAGAGGTTTCTATCACCCTAGATCTCCAAGAAGAGAAGGATAGACCAAGTGAGGAGGTAACATATCATGGTGTGAGGATAAGAAGACGATTTGATGCCACTACTCACCTTAAAGTATAGGGTGACCCTGTCATTCAGTAGATTAAGCAGGATAAGGGATGCGTTTTTGGGGATTTAGGTACCCTGTTCGATGGCAAAATATAGAGGTGTGATCGTGAGTGTTTGGACGTACGCATCACCTACGTGGGGCCGGAACCTCACGCAAGAACTGAAAGGTGTCATATGAGGCAGTGCAAGTGCTGGCCAGGACCTCATCCTCAAGGTTTCCTTAAACATGAGGTAAACTTATGGACGAAGATGCTGCGGGAGAAACCTATAGAGGATTGGATAAGACGATGGGCAACAAGCCAGAAGGGCGATACTTTGCGAAAATTCTTCCCCATCGTCAAATCAAGATTGAAGGCTTATTGGGTCCCCCAGACCACTCCATTGAAGAATGGAATGGACGGTGGCTGTTTAGCCAGAAGGGCGCCACTCTGAGGAAGTTCTTCCCTATCGTCAAGTCAAGACTGAGAGCGGAGTGGGTCCTCCCAGATTATTGGGTCTCGCAGATCCTGACGGTACATGGTGGGTTGTGGGGAAAGCTGCAAAGGTCTGGGAAGAACATTGACCCCCGGTGCCCTACGTGTGGAGTCCCTGAAACTGCAGACCATGTAGCGTTGGATTGCATTGCCATGGAAGGACATCGTGCCAGGTTGTTGAGGCAAACCAGGATATTCGCCCTCGCCGAGTCGGCAAGAAGCAGACGCAGGCTGGACCAGGCAGCATGCTGGAGGATGGACTCAGACGGATGCAGGTGGATATGGTGCAGCCCCATCTAAAAGGTGCTCAGGCGTGCGCTGGGCTGCACCACGGTTGAACCTCAATAAGTAAATATATATTTTTTTTAAATTATAAAATAGTAAAATAAATAAAATGGATAATTATTGGTAGCAGTGGCATGCGTAATCCTAGCGCATTACCCAACTGCTGATGAACTCTGTATGCTAGAAATGGCGAGGAAGAGAAAATGACGTGGGTTCCCCAGACTATTGAGTCCCACAGACCTAACAGAACACAGTGGAAGGGGGGGGAGGTTCCGGGGAAGCTGTAGAGCTTAGAGCACCGGTGCCCTACGTGCAGTGTTTCTGAAAAAGCAGAACACGTAATAGTGAAATGCTCCACCATGGAAGGACAAAAAGCCAGGCTGTCGAGAAACTCCGGGATTTTCGCCCTCGCCGAGTTGGACTTCCCCTATCTGATGGTAGAAGAGAATTATCCATTCATCAGGGAGTTATTTTACGGGTGGAAAAAGGTGGTGGGCCTCGCGCATTTTACTCGGGGAAGTTGAATTAGACTGAGAAAAGGAAGGCTGGTGGGCTGCAGGTCACAATCGGACGGCTGGATCGACCGGATGGATGTAGAGGAAAAGGTGCATCCCCATCAAGCGTTCAACCAATGGAACCCCTAACTATTATACTGTTGAGATTCGGAAGCAGTGGCAATGTGCATGCCCCACTGCTGCCGCACCCCGATGCCAGAAATGACGAGAAAGGGGGGGAGTTTGGAAGCACGCGAGATCTCTGATTCAGAAAGTCTGATAATTCCTCTTTGGACCTAGAGGCTTTCAAACCGTAGCTTTGGATAAACTTAGATCCCTCTGCCCGAAGTATTTCCTTTCAATCATTGATGGCCAAATTACTGACGGTAACCATACTTTAGAACTTGTTTTCACAGTATGCCTGCTTTCTTATTTTTCAGTATAAGAAGCAGTTGATAGAAGTATTATCAGTCGATCCTTCTATTACCAGAAGATGCTTATTACAAATTTATTCGTGTATTAATCTGGATCAGACATGAAAAAATCTCCATTGCTATAAAAAGTATATGATACATGTATTGGATTCCTCAATCCAGAAGTATGCACTGTATTAAATTTGATTTAGCTCTATAAAAGTACATGGAAACACAAAAAAATAGTTATTAAGATAGATGGAACTAGTCCGCTTTATGGAGCTCTCATTTTTAGGTTAGAAAGTTCTGCGACAAAACGGGCGATGCCATATTTTTCCGAGACCCTTGTCCATAACTGCCCTTTTATCCCAACTAATATATATTAATTAGAAGTAAAGTAATCGTAGGCAACTATTAAGTACTCTGTACAGTTCGCTGAGCTGTGATGCCAACTGTACTTGGTTCACCTAGAAGAGATAGCTACAAGTGTACCTGGGTAACATACTCATGGTCAAAAAATGGCCAGGACAGAGGTCAAATATAAAACATCGGAAGATAAATAATTGAAAATTGATGTATGGAATAATATACCTTCGATTGCGAAGTAATCCCGTACTCTTCTGCGAGAGAAGAGATAACTGTTAAGACGTTTGAGGGCAGTTTTAGCGATCCAGTGGCGACTAGTGCATTAAGATGTACCAATGCATCTTCTATATCCTTGGACTTGAATATAAAGTCCTCTTTCAGCCAGAACCTGAGGTGGTTAGACCGCAGTTGCTGGATGTGATGAGAGCATTCAGCCAGGACGGAACAGGTTGCCCCATCTCCTGTGGCCAGGTAGTGGACTAGGGACAGGAGGAGAGCCTGCGGACTGCTGAGTTCTATTGCAGTGGCGGTGGTCAGCCTGTACCTATACGCGGCTGCGCCAAAGTTGATGCCAGATTGTAGCATACTGTCGCTTACGTTGAGGCACAAAGATCTCACCAACGTTTTCTTATCACAGTCGATAGTAGGCATGTCCTCACACTAAAAAAATGATAAATTATAATACATTTTAACTTGATTTAGTGAATGATAACACTTTCTTCCTTCTTACTGTATAATAATTTATTACTTATTACATAGCAACGTTTCGGGAGATTTCCCCCATCTTCAGGCTGCTAACATTAAATTCAACAAAACTATAACCATGTGCTTGTAACAACATTACTATATCATTTACACTCAAGAACTAATTATAAATTATTTACCTGATAACAAAACTTATCTTTAACATATGATTATTCTCCTTTAAGTCTTTAAGTAAGAAGGAAGAAAGTGTTATCATTCACTAAATCAAGTTAATACCTTAAGATTCTTCCAGTCAAAGGATTATTAAATTTATAATACATTTTATTTTCTGTGTATGATGTTATCACTTTATTGTCCTTATAACTTTTTATTTTAATTTTTTAATTATATTTACGTAAAAATGCATCCATCAGGGGGAAGTTATAAATAAATGATATTAAAACTTAATGATCTTTTTACTGGAAGAGTCTTATGGAATTAAACTGGATTTAGTGAATGACGCAATTCTTCCTTATTAAAATACAATAATTTATTTCATATCATCAGCAACGTTTCGGGAGATTTCCCCCATCTTCAGGCTGCTAAAAAACAAATTCATTCTTGCTAATATATTGTTGCTGAGCCAAATAATATTAATGCCATTTAATGAATAAAACTTGTTACTAGTTTTTAATTATTATATATTAGCAAGACTGACAATAAAGGAGAAAATTATATGTTATATATAGGTTTTTGTTATCAAGTAAATAGTTTATAAATAGTTCTTTGAGTGTATATGATATATTAGGGTTGTTGTAAGCGCATGTTTATGGTTTTGTTGAATTTGTTTTTTAGCAGCCTGAAGATGGGGCAAATCTCCCGAAACGTTGCTGATGTTATGAAATAAATTATTGTTTATTAAATAAATCAAAAATTCGTATCCATTATTGTCTCAACACTTTATTTTTTACCAGTCCAACGTTTCGGCTATTCTAGCCATCCTCAAGGACATCTTCAATATAATTTCTTCCACATATTAATTTAAAGTTTCTTTTGCAGGCTATTCTGCCCAGGTCATTTTCTTTATTATAAGTTAAAAGCCTATTTTTTAAAAATTTAAAATCATTAACATTTAATTTTCTTATATAAGATTATCAACAATTAATACACCACCATATAACAAACCATTAATAACCTGTTTAAAAAAAGAGGCTTTTAACTTATAATAAAGAAAATGACCTGGGCAGAATAGCCTGCAAAAGAAACTTTAAATTAATATGGGAAAGAAATTATATTGAAGATGTCCTTGAGGATGGCTAGAATGGCCGAAACGTTGGAATGGTAAAAAATAATTACCTTGTCTCAAGAATTTGAAACAATATAATTAAAATAAATTATTGTATTTTAATAAGGAAGAAATGTGTCATTCACTAAATCCAGTTTAAATGAAATTAAAAAAAATATACATCCAGTAAATTTAATGTAAGATCACAATGATATGATAAACTACTCATTTGTAGCACTTTAATAATATTTCTTACTAAAAAAACAACCAACTGAGATTTATGTACTAAAATTATCTTAGAGATTATGTTTGGATATCTTTACAAATAATTGGAAGTTTTTTATATTTATTACTCTCTGAATATTTAATTAGTGAATTATTTGCTTCAGCATGACTCTTTAGGTGCACCTTATTTTAAAAATATCATCTATAATTTTAGATTATTATGTTTTAATAACAGTGCATCAATATTGTTTCTAATCAGTTTTATTTTTACTTTTAAAACTATTACCGACTTCAAATCCATTTTCCAGCGAAACTGTTGTGAACGAGTTAAAAAAAAAAAATGTGATTAAAAAAAACATAATATTATGGATTAATTTGTTTTACATTCAAACTTTTCTGTTGTTTTTTTTTTTCATGTCAATTTTTTTTTCTTCCTAAATGCAGGAGGCAGAAAAAAAGAAAATTAGTGAAACAATGTTGGAATATTTTACACTAGAAGATCAAAGAATTTTCTGAAGCAGTCTATTTAATTCATATAATAAACTTTTAAAAATTATAAAGACCACGATAATGGATAAAACTGAAAAAAAAATCCTTTCTATGTGAGGATATATATTGGAGTTATTTAGAGTAATTCTGTGTAAAGAAAAAAAAAATGGTTGACAAAATATTAGATTAAAGTATAACACACATTGCTAAATATTTCAAGATAAACATTAACCGGAATTATATTTAGCTATCAGGAGATGCCGAGAAAAATAATAAGTTAATAGTGCCATATATTATAATAATAATAAAATTAATACAGTTTTAGCTAACACGATATAGAATTTCCGATGTTATTGGCAAACTAATTATTATGTTATAAACTAACTCGAGTTATAGGCAAAAAAAGTGCGTAAATATTACTTTTCCCCCTTTTTATAATAACGTGACTTTTTTTTTTTTTGTAAATTTTGTGTTTGAAAATGTTTATAAAAACGTGGAGAAACCCATTACTTAGATTTCGTTCACGTACATGAACCAGTTGACTGTGCTATCTCATATGCTTGAAATAGAAAAAATAAATGCAATAAAGTTGAATTAAGTGGCTTTTTTTCAGTATTTTGGCTAAAATTAATAAACATAATGGTTTATACAAAATTGTCTGTTTACGTATAAGTATTAAAATAAATAATAAGGAAATAGATTAATGACTTAAAAATCAACCAGTAATTTTTACCATAAGGCTAGAAAATTTAGAGAACACTGCATTATCCAATGAATACAAGAGCTCAAGAGGAGAAAAATGCAGTAATTTCACCCCATTTTTTTTTAACTTAATGAAAGCTATGTATTATTACTAGTCAAAATTGATGAGTCTTCCAAGTATAGGTAGGGGGAATAGAAAATGGTGGCTGTTTCAAAACGTTAAACACAAAATTAATTTTTCATCTAAGATCTATACCTTTAAAACTACCAGCAACAATAGAAAACCTAAGAGAACATAATTTAAAGTAGAGTAAATTTGCTAAAATGAAACCATTCATAAAGCTATTTAGTTCAATATTGGCCGATCTATAGCTTTGTAAATTACAACGTATCATAAAGAATGCACTAAAAATTGAGTAGTTTATATTGAAAAATCTATATCTCAAGAACTATTCAAAGTTCAGATGTCTATTAGCACTCAAAGTAAAGCTAGTTAAATTTACTATAACTTAGTTAATAATGTTTATCTTCGTAGGAGTAGTAGGTTTCTTGATATTCGACAATTTTAAATTTTCAATATATTGATGTCTAGTTGTTCGGGAAAAGATTATAATTTATGAAATATATCTCAGGAAACATAAGACGTTGAGATATCTGCAAGCACTCAAATTAAAGCTAGTTAAATGTATTCTAAAGTAGTTTATCTTTGTATTCCACTTACCTATACTTATATTCTTATCAATTACGACTAGTAATTATATTTAGTGTTCATATTTAAGAAAGAATTATATATAGTGTTCATATTTAAGAAAGAATTATATAGAAAAAGTTATAGATGGGACAAAGGCAATTATCCGGCATTTTTAAGATCTTAAAAAAGAAAATGACATCAAAATAAAGGTATCCTTGAAAATGACCTGAGGGTCTATATAGCTTTTATTGATATATGTATAGCTTTTATTGCAGATAATTTTGTAAAAGTAATTTATTCCGTTATTTTCCTTCCTCGTTCCTCCTTCCAGAAAACAATTTGCCTGTGACCCGTGCAGAATATTAAATTCGCTAATGAAGAACAACGCATCCAACCGCGATACGTCTATTACAATGACATGATAAAATAAAGTTATTACACAATTATTATGTAATATATATTTCTTAGAAAACTTATAATGAACAAAACTTGATCAGTACATTCCAGCCCAGGTGCACTACTTCCCTTTAGGGCTGAGTGGGTACCTGATACTTCCTTATCTAGCGGTGAATTCGAGATAATTGGGTACAGGTAGGTACAGGTTATAATAAGTGTATAGACAAAAGTAGTTCAAACGGTTCGACTTACCAGTGAAGATACTATTAAAGAAGTCATTAGAAATATGACACATTGGTATATGCTTGCACTCATTATGCTGGGGTGGTCAATGAAACTGCTGAAAAAAATATATATATTACATATTAATTTTTATATTAAAAAAAAAACTATCACCTGACTAAATATTCAACTTTTGATTTCAATTTTATCCTTCAAATTGCCATAATAGTTCATAATTATATTGTTACGTCAATAACATAATTAATAATCATCAACATCATAATCTTTAAATGACCTCTGGATATCTTCCGATAAACCTTTTATATAATTTAAACCATAATACTTCTTCAAAATTGCTTTATCATTTGTTACTTTATTTTCAAGGTTTATATCCCAAATTTTGGAAATTGAATTTTTGATGTAAACATTTTCTAGAAATATTTTAAATATTATACTTCTTACTGTTTTCAAATACTACTGGTATCCGTTATTCTTATGACCTTGTTTATATAATTATTAATTACATTGAATTTCATTTGAAATGGATAGCAAGAAAAGTAATTCATTATTACAATAATGTTTTTTAATATATCTTAATCATTGATATCATATTTCCTTAAAATATCTCTTTTACAGGCTAATTGCCCATGCTATATCTTTAAAACAAAAATAATATCATAACAGTTCCTCACACTATTTTAAAAATAATTATTCACTTACAAACTTTATAATTTCAATTTAAAATTATTCCACAAAAAATGTCTGTCTTTAACAAAACCTACCTTCAACAGGTTAGGACTCTAGAAAGAAATTTTTTGTGGAATAATTTTAAATTGAATTATAAACAATTTAAAATTATTCCACAAAAAATTTCTTTCTTTAACAACGTTAACAACAAAACCTACCTTCAATAGGTTAGGACTTATTTATTTACAGTTTAATTAATGTTCTTTTTTAATTTGTTGCTTATAACTAATGGTCGTTTAGTCCTTAAGAATTTGATTTAAGGCTTACGATATAATTTATATTTTCTGAAATGTAAATGGATTCTAATAATTTTCTTCTAAAACTATTTTTATTTTTTGATGCATCTGCTTGAAATTTTCAAAATCAAAATCATGTTTCAACAGTAAGACCAGAAATCATTGCAGGATTAATTTCTTTATTTATTAAATTAGTAAAACTAATGTAAGAAATATAAAATTAACAATAAGTTTTCTCCGCACATACTGGTAACGGTTATTTAACTGGAAAATGAATTTAACTGTTACTGTATACAAAAGAATAATAAGACAAACATATTTAATATAACAACAATGGATTTTATTAATCTAGAATTAAAACAATAATTTTTGAACAAAACATCTATCTCGAGCAATAATATTCCTACAAAAATTAAATTCTCTAAGAACAATACTGATACAGAAATTATCAATATATATTAAAATTTATATGAGATGAATTTAGTAGAAAATTTAAGAAATATTGAAATCCCAAATATTATTATGTAGTCGTACAATAAATCGCTTACATACACATACGAATATAATAGAAATATACAAATAGAATAATAAATTAAAAATTATTTTTGTAAATTAATCTTACAATATTAGAGACTTGACTATTCAGAAAATATAAATTATGAAGTAAGCTTTAAATCAAATTCTAAAGGACCATTAGTTATATGCAACAAATTAAAAAAAGAACGTTAATTAAACTGTAAATAAATAATAGAGTCCTAACCTGTTGAAGGTAGGTTTTGTTAAAGACAGACATTTTTTGTGGAATAATTTTAAATTGAAATTATAAAGTTTGTAAGTGAATAATTATTTAAAAAATAGTGTGGGGAACTGTTATGATATTATTTTTGTTTTAAAGATATAGCATGGGCAATTAGCCTATAAAAGAGACATTTTAAGGAAATATGATATCAATGATTAAGGTTTATTAAAAAAAATATTATTATTGTGTAAGGGAATAATGTAATAATAATATGAAAGCAAATTATAAAGGTTGTCTCCTTGAGTATGGTGCAAATCCATCCGAAACGTTGGAGTTGTTTTAAAATAAATAGTTGAGAGAAAAAATAGAACATTTAAAGTTTGAGTTAATAATAAAACAAACTCTCTCAATCAATTAGTAAAATAAATTATTAATCTAACAGAAATTAATTTTCTTATTATGGACTCATTTTTTCCTATCTATCTTTTTTTCTATATCCATCTATTGCTATAATAATAATATATATAATAATACTACGATTTAAAAAAAATAAACAAATTGTTTGCCTTAATCAATTGTAAATGTCTATTACACATAGAATAAATAATATAGTGTTCTGTTAAACTTTGTTCGACCTCCACTAATTAAGAATATTTTCATATGGCCGACTCATAGATCAGGGTGCAAATTTATTCACCACGGCATATAATTGGGAAATGTTTGAAAAGTTTCTATCCAGGCCGGTATTTATGTTTTAAATATTACCTAAATGTTTTATATAATTTAAATAGTATTAACAAAATCTGAGAGAATTAATTAATGATGAGGTACAGGTTGTGACCAAGTCTTAAATCTTGTTTTACTCGAAATACTACATTTTCCACTTACAATATCTATGAGATTAAACATAGATACACATTACACAATAATATAAACTTCTCACCTTCAGAACGCTCGCTGGGCAAGTCCGTTGTGGAATATTTTTCAGATCTGCCCTCCTACCAATTTATCTTCTGCCGATAACCCCTCTCCTCCAGAATATTCCTGTATTATGTAGATATAATTACTAAAATAAAACTATGCGTACTAAGAAGGGGATTGATTATAAAAAATGAGAATAAGAGAAATAAACAAGATTCATGGGATCAGGAGTTCACGAGACAGTGTATAAATATCAGATGAACCCAGTGCGTCATTTGATAATACAAGGAAAGTAGCATCATAATCTTAATTAAATATTTCGAAATAAGAGACGTAATAAAAATATTGTTACAAACAAAGTGGAATGTTAACGTTTTATTCATTTTTAATTACAAGAATTAAGAAAATATGTGGCATTTAAAAATTGAGGTACAAATAATATTGTTGATATGTTAGTGAAACAGTATTTAAATTATTTTCCATCAACACCCTTGAAGAATGGTGCTAAAACTAGAGGATTAAAATTAATTCCAATAAATCCCACCAAATCACATTTACCGTTCGTCGTAAACCCATGACCTCTTGCCCTACAGAATCCTTTAGTAATACCCCACTTATTCCTGTCGAACAGATCCGTTACTTAGGACTACATCTCGACAAACGACTGGCATGGAATCCTCATACAAAACTAAAAAGACAAAAAACTGTTCGTCGATTCCGATTACTATTACAACATTTACTAGAAAAACGATCTAAATTGCCAATCCATAACAAGACTGATCTACATGGCTATTATAAGGCCTATCTGGACATACGGAGTTGAGCTTTGGGGCTCCACTAAACCATCAAATTCCTCCCGAATCCAATCCTTACAGTCCAAAATCCTTCGTAAATCCCGTAAGGCTCTTTACTTTGTCACAAATCAAGTCATCCATCAGGACCTCATTGTTCCATATGTTGCCGATTTGGCCAGAACCAGATACCATTCCTTCCATGATAAACTTCTCAACCAACCAAATCCACTTGTTTCAAACCTTCTCCTTCATTACCTAATAATCCTCCTAGACGTCTGAAAAGAAGGTGGCTTCGAGAAATTTCGAGAAACCGATTTCTTCTCTAGAAATGTTATTGGAGTTCTATCGGTGAGTAGATTCTCCACATGTTTGTATCATGTCACTATGTCACCTACAGCAAATTTACGAGTTGTATATATGTGTATACAGTAGTAAATAACAGTAAACAAATTATTAAAAAAAAATATTTTCAATTAATAGAATTTATATTTAAATGAAATACTGACACTCATAGTTTAATTTAAATATTCTGTCATATTGACTATTCTGGAATATAGAACTGCAAAATTTAAACAAAGAAAAATACGGAGCTCGTTGTAGTTTTCATAAAACATAGATGAGGTCAGATATTGTGGTGCAGAGAAAGATAAATGCCGAATTAAGGTGTGCAATATATTCCAACAGGCAGACTTATAATAATTGTCTGAAGAAAATGGATTTGAGAAATGATGATTATTCATTTAGAGGATAATTGGAGAGAAATTTACAAAAAAAATGAGCCAATTAAAGAAGAAAGAAGCTAGTTAGTACCGATAAGGATTTAACCCAATTTTTTTTGCAAGATCAGTAATATTACTCTCCCTAAGAAGGATAAAAAATCAAAACTTATTGGAGGATATGGTTTGCTTAAATTTAGATGATAGTAAATTTTTCTGTCCACTTACTAAACTCCATAATTACCAAACGTTTTACTTCCACATACATATTGCTATGTATTGACAATCCGGGGTATTATTAAGGTGTTTCGTCATCTGCCCCTATACCTGGTCAGGGTATCCTTCTGGGAAGCTTTTAGCATCCTCGGATATGAAAACATCTGTATTAAGTTTGTCACATTACCAGAGGCCCCTGAGAAAATTAGATTGGCTAACCTTTAAGTGTTCTAACAAAAATGATAGCTTGTGATGAGGGACCAGAATCAAATTAACCAGGTGCAGGCCCTTCCTGGACAAGTCAAACTTTTTGTTACACATCCTCGGCCCTGACGAGGGGAACGCCTGCCTCGGGAGTCTTCGGACATCGATAACCAATCAGAGAAGAGATTTAAAAATAAGGTAACGCCCCAAAAGGGAGGTGGGAGAAAAAGACAAGAGGAGATTGAGAAGAGCAAGGAGACACTCAACAGGAAGGCTTGGACGGGGAAGCACCAACACAGTCCGGATGCACTTCGACCAGACGAAGTAGTGAGAAGGGCCACCAGACGTGGACATCCCTTATGAACAGAAGACACCTACGGCACTACATCCCACGGCATCAGCAGCTATAAGTATAAATTAACTAATAAGTAATCATGTAATAATCTATATTTTATGACAACCTTTATCTGAATCATTTTAATCACAATAACAAATTGTAAATAAATACTTAGGTTCTTTATGTAGTTTATATACTATTATATATCCCAATATACCACTCTTTATTATACTATATAATTAATGGTAAGAACATTTTATAAATATAAAGATATTTAATTGGTAAACTGGTAAACACACAAACAGCCTTTGGAAATGAATCCAATTATAATAATAGTTTTTAGGACGCAATTTGTAATCAATTAATTAATTTATTTTTGGATAATTGCCTTCAGCGATTATCCTGGCATCCCAAGTAAATCTGCTACTAGTACATAGCAATATATCACTGACCAAGTTTAACAGTGTAACATCTCAAAAACATGGTTATTTTGAGATATGCATGTAATCTTAGCAATAAGGATAACAATTTCACAACATTCATCTTATGCATTTAACAACTAATAAATAAACCACAATGTTTTAATAATTTAAAAAAATTACTTAATATAATATAAATTCAGTATATAAAAGATAGTATATCTCCTAATATCACATTATCTATTGTCCTTATTAGCCAAAAAATATTAACAATAATCATATTGTTGTCAGTTATATACAAAATTAATAAATAAATGTTGCATATATAATTACAAATAAGGGGATTTAAAACATAATTTACTTTCTTGAAACCGGGTTATCTTTACAAAGATGATAACAAACAGATTACAAACTATGTGAATTCTCTCCTACCTCTATTCTACAAAAGATGACTAATTTATTAACAATATTTTTAACATTAAATTATCAAATAATTAACAATATCTATGTAATATGTGCATAAAGGTTTAGCATTTGGCTTAAAATTAATAGCGTTATCAACTTTTTTGTACTTTTGTGTGATACTGTTAGTCGCCATCTACTCTCAATGGGCGAAAAAGACCAGCAGACTGGTCCTTCACGAACTTACTTCTCAGCAATCAGAGATCATCCGTCGAACCAAAGAAATGTTTAAAGAACTTCATGGACTCGAACTCCTTCCTGATCCACCATATATTCCAGACCCTTTAGACCAGACATTACTACTTGTTTCGATCCATGGCCCATTCAAGGGAAAAAAATTGTGGTAGTTGAAGTTTCGGGCCAAGAGTTCTTTGACAGCTATCACAAAGAATGGCATCAGCGTGGGATCGAGTAATTGGCTAACAGATGGCTAATGACGATAAATAACATTGGACTATTCTTTGAATATTAATTGTATTTTATATCAAAGAAATAATAATACAAATATTTGGCTCAAACTGCCATTTTTTTGTACACCCTATTACTTAGTTAAATCAATATTTTTTTTTAGAAATTTTAGATACTTATTACATACGAAATGCATTTATAAAATTATGCTTAGTAAAAAGATGACCTCAACATCTGCAGAGTATAAAGGACAAGATAGAAGGAAGGTCAGTTATTAACTTGTTGCTGAAGAAATGTCAATAGTTGCCTCTTGAAGGCTAGGCCCTCTTCAATACCTGCCCTCTGCTAGTTCCTTTTAAAAAATCTTTTTTTCCTATTTCAATCCTTTTTCCTTTCTTGGATAGTGACCCTTACGATAAAGAACTTTGCTAGTTCAAGGTATGTTCATTAAAAATTACCCGACAATAACCTTTGATAAAATAATTTAAAAAAATATTATTCAACGCTGGATTTTGTTTTCTAGGAAGTTTTTTTTATTAATTTGTTAACTTCTGAGGTAAAATAACTTCCAATTAGAAGATATTATTATTCTATATATTGTACATAATTTCGGAATTTACCCCATACTCATGTACTATGTATCCTAATAGTACAAGAGCCCCAGAGGAGAAAAAAGCAGTTATCTCACCCCAAATTTTTAATACTTCAATGAAAACTATGTATAATTACTAGTAAAAATTGATGAGTCTGCCAAGTATAGGTAGGGAGAATAAAAAATGGCGACTGTTTCAAAGCGATAAAAATAAATTATTTTTCATTTGGAGATATAACTATATCTTAAAAAGTAGGAACAACACAAGAAAACCTAAGAGAACGTCATTCAAACATAAATAGCTCTTTTAGGGCTAATATTTCAGCGAATTTACTCTTCTTTAAATAATGTTCTCTTAGATTTTCTAGTGTTGTTGGTAGTTTTTAAGATATAGAGCTCCGAATGAAAAAACAATGTCTTTTTAAGGTTTTGAAATAGCCCCCATTTTTATACCCCCTACCTATTCTTGGCAGACTCATCAATTTTGCCTAATAATTATACATAGTTTTTATTGAAGTAATCAAAAATTGGGTTGAGATAACTGCCTTTTTTTCTTCCCGGCTCTTGTACTATAAAATTGTATAATGATAATTACAATTAATATAATATTATCAACGATGTTTTTCTATATATTGTATTTATACAATTAAAAATCTTGTAATCTATATTTATCTATTATTTCAATTTCTTTTATGAAATATTGTTTTTTACACATCTATAATATAATTATTTTCTATACAATCACATTATTTAAGTAATGTCATTCTCTGCTAGTGCATTCATTCACTACTATCACAAAAACCAATGTACTATATTAGGCATTACCTCTTGGACATATCAATGTGCTGCAATAAAAGGTATGATAAAAAATACTAAAAGTTTTTCTTGATTCCCACTATCGGCTAAGACGGGTTAGGAAATAGAACGCTCGAGCTCTTCCAATTCTATTCTATAATATGACAGTCATCTTTATTAAATTCTTTAAAAGTTTCTTTAATTTTCTTAACTTATAAAAAATTAACGATCTGCTATTTTTAATAGTAATTAACATAAAATCTGAAAAAAAAAAATTGACGACGTTTTGTTTATATGGTGAAATGACAATTTTCGTACCTTAAATTCACTTAGGTATATATGACATATTTAGTAAGGGGAAATATTTTCATATTGAATAATCAATTGATATTTTTAAATCTTTAAGAAAACTCCAATGGTTTCTACTCATCGCTCTTCTCTCAGACCGGTGGTGTTCCTCAAGGAAGTGTCCTCGGTTTCATCCTCTACACAGTCTATACAGCTGACATCCCAACTAATCTTAACACCTTCCTCACCATGTATGCCGATGACACATGTGTGCTCACAGTTAATAATAACCCTTTGATTGCACCCCAAAATCTCTAGTCCCTTATCACAGCTCTTAAAGAATGGTGCCGAAATTGGAGAATGAAAATAAATCCCATCAAAGCACCTTTACTCTTTGTCATAAACCAGCCGACAGTATACTTTAATAATTTTGCTGTACCCCTGTAGAACAGATCCGCTACCTTGGACTACATCTGGACAAACGATTAATTTGGAATCCTCACACAATACTGAAAAGACAGGGAACAGCACGTCGATTTTGACTATTACAGCACTATAACGGATCTTGCCCGAACTAGATATCATTATAAATTCCCTAAACACTAAAAACCTCTAGATTCTAACCTGGATTGTTCTTTCATTCCTGGCAATCCTTCTAGGTAAGGTAGATAGCCTCGAGGCCTTCAATTGTAAACATATTAGAGTGCTACCAATGGGTACTTTCACTACATGCCTGTATCATAACTTTACGATCTTAATTCAAATTTACTATGCGTATTATTATGCACAGATGTAAATGTCAAAAAATGAATTTTTAAAAATGTAAAAAAATTATTTTCATTTCAAAGGAGGGTGGTAAATGGACGTTGTGTGACGAGTGTACCAGAATTTTATTTATACTCGTTGTCAAATAGCAAAATAAATTATTAATAATATCAACAATCAGCAAAAGAACATAGAGCGATAGAATATATGTGATAATAATATATAGAGCAATAAATAGAAGTGGGGAATATTTGGTATGCCAAAGGAGAGAGCGATGTGGTTCGTGATAGCAGGTCCGGTGGTCGCCTTGCTGTGCAGTATCTCCATCACGTTCGGCATTGGTCACAGCTCCAACATAATATAGTCACATTATATGGTCGCAAATTACCAGTGATGGTAATCGGCTCTTCAGAAGTTTCGTTGTATTAGGCGTTCTGTAAATCATGGAAATCATATTTGTAGATTATAATGTTTTAGTTTCAACAAGAAGAAACTTACTATAGATTTATAGTATCTTTATTATGTTGTTATTATTATTATATTACAATATATATTAGACCAACAGACAGAAAGAGTTAGCCTGTACAATACATAGTTACATATATTACATATCACTTATATAAGAGGCGATGTAAAAAAAAAGGCACTTATTTCACCAAAATTATTTATTAATTCAATCAAAACTACGTATAATTTACTATGTACTACCTTGAGATTTAATCGGGATACCAGGATAATCACTGAAGGCAATTATCCAAAAATAAGTTTATTAATTAATTATATATTGAGTCCTAAAAAACTATTAGTATGATTGGATTCTTTTCCAAAGGCTATTTGTGTGTTTACCAGTTTACCAATTAAATACCTTTATATTTATAAAATGTTGTTACCACTAATTATACAGTATAATAAAGGGTGGTATATTGGGTTATATAATAGTATATGAACTACATAAAGAAACTAAGTATTTATTTACAATTTATTACTATGAATAAAATGATTCAAAAGAATGGTTGTCATAAAATATGATTCTTATATTATTGCTTATTGTTTAATTTATACTTATAACTGTTGATTTGAATGATTCATGCCGTGGGATGTAGTTCCGTAGGTGTCGTCTCGTTCATAAGGGATGTCCAGGTCTCGTGGCCCTTCTTACGACTTCATCTGGTCGAAGTGCATCTTGCTCCGCTCCGGCTTCTGCTGCCTGGTTCTCACCCGTCTAAGCCTTCCTCTTGACCATCCTTTTTCCTGATCTAGTTTTCCTGTGTCTTTTTTCCCACTTCCCTTTTAGGGCGTTACCTTATTTTTGAATCTCCTTTCTCATTGGCCATCGGTGACCGAACGCTCCCGAGGTAGGCCCTCCTCAGGCCCGAGAGTGGGTGAGAAAGTTTGACATGTCCAGGAAGGGTCTGCACCTGCTTAATTTGATTCCGGTCCCTCGTCAAAACCTGTCATTTTTGTTATAACACTTAAAGGTTAGCCAATCTAATTTTTTCAGGGGACTCTGGTAATGTGGCAAACTTAACACAGATGTTTTAATATCCGGGGACGCCTTAAAAAGTTCGTAGAAGGATACCCTGACCAGGTATGGGGGCAGATGACGAAACACCTTAATAATACCCAGGATTGTCAAAATGTCAATACATATCAAATTATTAGTCTTAATTGAGGAATCTGAAAAGTATAGGTAGGGGGAATACAACATGGTGGCTGTTAAAAAAAAAATAATTTTTCACTCATGAAACCTACAACTCCTACGAAGATAGGGAATATAATACATCATAGTTCATTAAAGTAGCTTTGATTTGAGTGCTGACAGACATCTTTACGTTCATAACTTCCTGAGATATTGTTTTCCATAAATTCAAAAAGTCAGTACGAACAACTAGAGATCAACATTTTCGTGAAGTTGTTTAGTCTAATTTCATATTAGCTCCTTCGAAGAACGTTATAAATTACTTTATAGTACATTTAACTAGCTTTAATTTGAGTGATGAAAGACATCTATATGTCTTATTGTTCCTGTGATATATTTTTTGATAAATAAAAAAATTTGTCCGAATCGCTAGAAATCAATATTTGAAAACTACTACTTCTACGAAGATGAACGTAATAAACTATTTTATAGCACTATTAATTAGCTTTGAATTATGTTTTGATAGACATTTATATTTGGAATGGTTTTGAGGTATACATTTCTCAAAATAAGTTCACTAACTACTGATTTTTCAAGAAAGTCAGTGTATTTTTTATGAAATGTTGCTTTTTAAAAAATTATATCTTGAGAACTTTAATGACTATATTAGAGCCCATATATTAGAAAATTTAATCTTCCTTAAATTCTGTATTTTGTTAATTCATTCTAATTTTTTTAAAACTCACCTCCATTTTTTAGTCTCCGAGTCTTAAGGGTACAGTCTTGCTAGTGGCCCTCACCCACTACCTCACTACCATTGTTCAGTCTCCGAGTCTTAAGGGTACAGTCTTG
>NW_027113193.1:23315-32427 GCF_000696795.3 Halyomorpha halys | reverse complement strand
AGTGGCCCTCACCCACTACCTCACTACCATTGTTCAGTCGCCGAGTCTTAAGGGTCTTGCGAGTGGCCCTCACCCACCATCTTACCACTATTGGTCAATCTCCCAGCCACCGATTCACCTTCATTGTTCTGATTGTTTGAGTCTTTGGGTTTAGTTTTGCCAGCGGTCCTTACCTACCAGATTTTCACTAGCCCTTCACCATTTGGAAAACCTTCCCCGAAGAGATTCTGAGATTTATATCTTTTATTTCTTCGATGTGTGCATATCCATAAGCTTCCATTCTTCCATTTACTGTGAGTGACTTACTTTTTAGTAAACCATTGAATCTCGATTTTTTTTTTCTTGTTATTATATAATATTAAAGATTTAATTATTTATTTTATAAAAAACATGATAAATTCCTTGTATATTTATTATCACAAATAATAAGTTCCTGAACAGATCACTGATTTAATTCCTCAACGACACAATTCGGAAAAAAAAGTTTTTGTGTTGGGATGAGTGGCTTATTTCTTTTATTAAAGAGAAGATCTTTTAGTTTTGTAAACATATATTTTTATAACATTGTTTTTGTAATACTAGTATTTTTTTGAGTAATGAAAAGATTATATTCTTTTATTCTTTTTCTTTTTTGTTGTTATAATTTTTTTTGTTTTGGATTTCAATACACAAATAATCTACCCCATAATATTGGTAAATCATTTATTATTTTGTATTATACACCTTCATGTTTCAGTTCCTCCTCATATTATTAAAATGGAACCAGTATGTTTTAATCTTTGGAAGAGCCCGGTATATTATAAATTACGAAAAGGATCTGGCTCCAACACAAACTAAAAACCTTTTTTTTTCTGAATTGTACCGTTATGCAATAAAATCAGTGATTTCTTCAGGAATTTAAAATATGTGAGTCAAAAACTTATATTATAATTTCAATAAATTTTATTTCTTTACGAAATTTTAAACCTACAAAACGAGCAGATGATACCTAAACTTGTAAATATGGGTATGAGTAACAATTAAGTAAAAGCTCCTACATGGGTCTTCACGAATATTTCATGGTAAAATTACAACTAAGTATCTTTAGTTTCTGTTATTATAAGCAACTTAAGGTTGACTAAAAGTTTTCTAAATTAATATCACTCGCTCACTGTACAAGGATATCTTCTTCTTTATTATCTAAGAAAAGTGACGGTTGGAAACTTGTCTCATCTTTTCTTGAGATTCCTTTGTTCGACCACATAGCACAAAGTATTAAGGCCCCGTTGTCAAACTAAACTAGGCACGCTTAGTGTTATGAAAAAGTTAATTTGAAAAGTTTCGGATAAGTCCAAAGAGGCTTAGCTTTTGCTACTTTACTACTTTGGATGAGGACAAGTGACGTCATCTTACTACTTGGCCTTTCATGTCGTCTCTCTAAAGTTGATCAAGTTCTATTTCTTTAGTTTGTAATCTCGTTCTAACTCTTTAATTAGTCTCTGTAATACAAATTATCATCATAGATGAGAAAATGACTGCATATATTTTTGATTAATTTTCACTCCAATAGTTCAATATTTTTCATTAATGCAAAACATCTTTTAAAGAAAATAAGGTCATATAACAATAAATATTGAATTTAAAACTCCAGAGGAAGTAAGTACGGCACTCAATGGAGAATGGATAATATCAATCTCATTAATTGCATGAAAAAGGGCTGAAGTTAGGAAATATGAAAGATATAGGTGGGAAAAAACGGTCTTCTGTCTGATGTCTGATAATGGGCTCACGAGTTGTTTTGAAATGAAATGAAAAAGTAATTTTATTCTGGGACATATGTTATAACCGCAAATTTTGATTTATCCTTAGTTATATGTTTTTCGTTTATAGTTGCCCACGCTCAGTGGAGAAGGGAGTGAGTTTAAGGAAAATAAAAAAAAAATAAATATAAACGCAAAAGGAAAAAAAAAAGACAAAACAATAAAGAATAAATTACTCCTTAGGCACCACGTTATTTTTTCTTGAAATAACAGAAACCCCGAAGCATTATGCCCACAATATAACTAAAATATACCTTTATATAAACTAGTGTTGAATTATAACCACTGGCGAATACCTTTACATGCACCTACCCACTTGTTGAAGTATCGTAATATTCCGTAAACAACAACACAAAAAAAAAAAAAGTAAATTAACAAGTTGAAAGCGGAGAGAGAACAGCAGAACTATATATATAAAAGTTTAATAATAAAAGAAATATATGTACACAGAATGAAAAAGGAAAAACAAATTCTTATCAGTTAATAAAACAATTAAAACTTATAGGTTGACTTACCCTTAACTTAAATGCTTAACCTTAATAACTATATTTAAATTATTATCCAAAAGTGAATATAAAATAAAAACAAAATAAAATTTAGTTCAAACCCCACGTAGCCCTTGGGTGCAATCCTGGCCGAACATAAGATTGTCCGATATTTCCTTTCCGTCTCACCTTCCCCAGAAGTTTTAGAATGGCACCATTCTCTTATCCAGGACGTGCTGAAGAAACGTCACTGCACTATATCCCCACTTCTAGTGTTAAGAATAAATAAATGGTTTATACATTATGATTTTTGTCTGGCAAGAATTTAAAAATTTCCAGTAAGCAAAATTAAATTACATTGAGATCGTGGCTTATCTACTATTTATAATGTTAATCAATATATGCTTAACTTTATTGTTAACAATGATGCGGATGTTTGGTTATGCAATAATTAAAGGAATAGGTGTTATTTATAGGAAAGAATGGATGAGGATTGGCGAATGGAGATGGGGAGAGAATTCCAAAAGGAGGTTGCCCGCATGACGAAGGATTTTCTGATGAAGGCAGTTCTATAGGAGAGCATATATAAATCAATTAATTGGGGTCTGGTGTTTAATGGATGGATGAACGAAGAGTAAGAAGATCAAGGATATAGGTATTTTTTTTCTTTTAAGAACTTGAAATAGGAAAATTCAAAGGAGGTATACTTTAGGAAGGTAGGATAGAGCCACTTCAACTCGGGAGATTTGAGAGTGTCTTGCTGTCAGTAGATGTTCTCTATCGAGGCTAATACTGTATATGTGTGATTGCCACCTTTGTGGGCGTTCTGTTGGTGTTAATGTCTGAATTAGTGGTTGAGTTCAGTGTACCAAAGAATTGGATCTGCCTCCGTGAGATGAATTCTGTCACTGTCGGTGATCTAAGTGTCCAATGAATGTAGTGAGTTTTAGCTCTTTGTATAGAAGAATGCTTCACAATACGTCTGAGGATACTAATCTGAAGCTGTTGGGATTTCTTCCCTCTTGTGGGTCTGAGTAGAGGAGGGCCGGTCTAAGTATACCATTATAAATTTAGTAATTTGAGGCAGAGGGAAAGTTTAGGAAATTTAAGCAGGTGATTAAGCTTGTAAATCTTGGTTTTAACCAGCTCTATTTTCTTATGGCTGTATCAGGAGCCTGGCAAGGGTACGCTACACTGCTAGCCGGTCTGTTCTCACACCCTGTTCTATCCGATAGACTAAAGTCCCTAAGGACAGGGCATTTGTTCTTCTGAAAGGAGAAAATAATAAAGTCATTCAGACACATTATAAAGATCAAATGATTTTATATTCATAGTTTATATCTTTATTCAACTATTGATATTCAGTAAATATTTAACATAGCTTATAACAATTAACTTCTATATAGTTCCCTCATTAAATTAACAATTTTATAATAAATAGCTCCTTTTAGAAACATAGTAAGTAATAATATAAAAGGAGTTAACGGGAAGAATGATCTGAATCTACTTTTGGTGTTCTTGCAATAACATCTTGTGAGCAATGTGAAATAGTTACTATTTATTGGAAGCAGATGTCAGTTCCAGTTCCTAAGTTTTATTTCAGGAATTTTTTTTTCTAAACACGTTTAACTATTATAATTGTGGGATTTGTAGCAAACAGTTTTTTAAGGTTTAAAAGAAATTTTTAATAACCATTAAATTTGAAAGTTTATAATGTGATTAAAACCGAAATATTAAATTTCAATATCCTTTCTTTAAATTTTTTGTGACTAAAATAATTCTTCCTGCGAGCTCTCCATATTAGGGAAATATTTCTGAAAACATATACCAGCGTATTTCTTAGGGTCATAAATTATAAAATCAAGGCATAAATAGCCCCTGAGTTAAAAGCATCGTCACCATGAAAAGTTTAATTAATATGACATCAAGGAATGGAAATCTGTAAAATTAGAAAGAAAGGAGCTATTTGAGTACAGCAATGCCGCTAACAGCATTTCCCTGTCGTTGCTAATTTGGCCCAGGCAGACGTCAGCAACTCCTTAATTAGAGTAATGGAGGAACTGGACCCGTTGCAGAGGTTTTGTTTCCGGGCAATGCTTCTTCATTAGCTTTGGTCTGCGGAGGTAATTTAGTGGAAGACGCAAGATGGATATCAGGAAGCTGTCCTCTAAGCCAGGAGCTTTTGGAGTGGCGAGATCTTCGGGAGATATAATTTCTTAATCAAGAATCCAGTGCCAAACAACAAGAGAGTTGAGAAGAAAGGTCTATTCCCCCAAGGGCTTTTTCTGGAAACAACCACTCATCTTGTAATTCAATCAGAGATAACAACTGATAGACAGCCTTTAAACTATCTCCATATTTTTTTATTTTCTTCATAGCCATTTCAAGACTGAAAATAAAAACAATTACTGTTTCTTACTTAACCTTGGATAAAAGTAGTTGTTGCTAACGGACTCTAAATTCAACAGGATTTTCCGAATCGCTTTACCAACCAAGTTTTGCCCCTTTGGTGATCGTAATGGAATTAGTAAAGGAGATTAAATTAAATTAAGGAGTGACTATTGAAGACTATTTTACAAAATAAAGAAAACGCACACACACATATATAAATGAAATTATAAATTTTTATATATTTATATAAATTATAAAAAAAAAGAAATACTCTTTTATAATAATAATAAAGAATTAGGTTAATAAATGATAAAAGTGAAAACGAATAAAATGAATGCAAATTAAAACAATGTAAGGCGAGCCGCTGAGAGTCGACTTACATAACATCATTCCTTTATCTTACAATTTAGACCGTGCCAATATTTCCTTATAATCCGCTGCTACTTATCTGATAGAACCTTTAAAGTAAATCATAACCTAGCCTACTCATCTCTCTTTTCTCAGTCCACTGGTGTTCCTCAAGGTAATATCTTAGGTCCCATTCTTTATACGGTTTATACAACTGACATCCCAACCCACCCTAACACAGTCCTAACAACATACGCTGATGACACATGTATACTTTCTGTAAACAACGACCCAACTAATACATCACAAACACTACAGACACACATAACATCTATTGAAGAATGGTGTCAAAACTGGAGAATTAAAATAAATCCTATCAGATCACCTTTACTCTCCGTCATAAACCTCTACCCTCCTGTCCTACAGTATCCTTTCTAAATACTCCACTAACGCCTGTTGAGCAGATTCGATACTTAGGACTCCATCTTGACAAGAGACTTACTTGGAATCCACACACAAGACTGAAACGACAAGAAACTGCTCGTAGATTCCGATTGCTATAACACTTACTTGACAAACGCTCTAAACTCCCCATTCACTACAAAAAATTAGTATACACTACGATAATCAGACCAATTTGGACATATGGAATTGAGCTCTGGGGCTCTACTAAATCATCAAATTCCTCCCGCATCCAATCCTTACAAACCAAAATCCTACGTAAAATCCTTGATGCTCCTTATTACGTTACAAATAAACTCATTCACAAAGACCTTAACATCCCATTCGTTTTAGATTTGGCCAAAAACAGATATGCGTCTTTTCATTCCAAACTCCTTACCCATCCTAATCCATTAATTCTTATTGCGGTGGTTAATAATGGGTGGTTCCTTCCCAAGATTTTTCAAATGTATATGAAACATACAACATATTTACTTATTGTATTTATTATTTGTACAGTTGTAAATCACATTAAATAAAAAAAAAAAAAGACTGTGCGTAGTGTCTTGGTTGTAAATAAACAGTGAACCCTGGCGTTAAACAACAACTCCACCATACATCAACAATATAAGAACTGATAGTTCGATTCCTCTTTCGTTATAAAACAGATAAAATAAGTTTTAGACTTTGATATATAAAAGGAAAAAAATAAGGAAAAGAAAATGTTTACGAGCGTACACAGTTCTGCTTTGGTTTCGTGTTTTAACCCGCTATGACAATATAGGTCTGTACCAATATCCACTTTCAACTGTCCGAACTGTATGGAGTATGCGCATGTTCCGGACAGTCAGAAGCGGTTGTTTGAAGACCTCCTAGTTTCGTTTAACCCGTGTCATGACAGTAGTTGCCGTAGCTCGATACATTGTGTATACTGCTACATACATTGTGTATAAAAGTTCAGCTCCTGTAATTATCAGATCTGACATAACTGTCGTTGCCTTAACTATACTTGTTGAAAGTCATTTTTACGTCGAATAGTTCTTTTAGATATATATTTCACAAAATAAATTCACTAACTGCTGATTTAGTATGAAACGTATCGAAATCGTGTGAACTGTGAATTTTTTTAGTAAATATACATAGTTTTATCTAAATTAATCAAATATTGGGGTGAAGTAACTGCCTTTATTCTCCATGGCTCTAGTACTATCATAGTGGAATATCAAATTTCTTAATTTTAACTAAGATTTTTGTTTTTACAATTTTTTTTTTTTGTTTAATAATTAGAATACATATGAAACCAGCTTGTGACAATTTCTTCTTGAGAGTATTTCAAAGAGGTTCAAGCAATGTTACGGTACTTGATGCTAAGGTCAAAAACTTTAAAACTTATCCTATTACTGTGCCACCAGACTGGAACAGAAAACAGCAAGTAAGGAAGGTAGCAATATTAGCAGAGGGGAACGAGTTCCTACAACAGATGTCGAGTTTTAAACTTTAAACTATGAAACTGATCTTATTGGTTCTAATTTCAGGATTATGTCGTTGGAAAGTAATCAATGAAACTAAGTAAATAGTAAATAGTTCTTGCATTTACTTTATTATCTTTCTAATAATCTGAGCAAAGAACTAACAAGTGAAACCCTCCTCTCACCCATTTTTTTTCGTACCGTTTTTTGATGTCTCGTCGGCCTATATACTCCTGCAGAGTGGTTAGTGAAAGCTTTTCTCGGATGACACTGTTCTTGGTCCTCTGGTTCGCTATCTGTCGCATTGATGGCCGAATTCAAGCTATAGTCGTGTGTCCTCATATAGATGTTGCAGAGGTTGTTGCGCTGACTAATGAGGGTAAAAACATTCTTCGGTGGCTTCCTAATGTAGTTAAGGAGAGGTGAAGACTTCGGGATGGTCCTGTCTGCTGCCTCTTTGATGGTTGATGTGACAACATCAATAGTTGCATCTACCTCATTAGAATTGCGGTATGGCAATATCAAAGGATGCGTTTCTTCAACTCTTGACTTAATATCAGTCCGCCTTCTGAAAAAGGTATTTGCTCATGGGTGGTCTAGCTGGAGCACCTTCGAACTTGTGTGTCATAAGTGACCAAAGGGTTGCGGAGGGTATGACAACCAAGACATTCTCAACACATAATTTTTGTGCTACTGAGGATGTTGGTTGTCATTCTCCCGCCCTTCGTGGTAGCTTTACTTATCTCACTTCTCAAAAAGACAATCATTGCGAGTAAGATAGTCGACGTACGACATGTTAACACCTCACAAGAAGAGATCATAACACATAAAAAAATCTTTCCCGACCAGACCCACTTCACTAAGACCCCAGGGAACGACAGTTCTGTGTCACTTTTGAAATATTTGCTTAAAGCGGGAAGAGGATACGTTAAGATAAGTTTAACCGACCAAAATTTATAAAGCCCCAGAAAAAGAAAAATGGCTCCACGCTCTACTTCGATTTCCTGCCATTCAACTTCAAGATCGAAAAGTTCAAAACAGCACAAATAAGACACTGTTTAAGAAAAAAAATCCTTTCAATTTGTCGCAGGGGAAAAAATATGTCACTATACCACAAGCGCCATTGTTGAAAAAAGATTGAGTACAATTTAATACTGGTATACATGTTCTCGAGTGAACAATTATATTAAAAGATGTGCCACTCTTTATGGTGAAACTGCATTATAAATGGAACACATTTAGTGAAAAATTCGAAAACTCCTATTTTCTTTAATTTCTACTACAATTCAAGCAATGCAGAAACATTTAATTGATAAGGTTTGGCTGTTAATGATGAGAATACAGAACATAAGAACCAGTAATGATGTCATATAATTGAATCCGAGAGAGGGGCTAACAATTATCCAACATTTTAAATAATGTGGCTACCATTGCTAAATACTCGTAAAAGATTCCTAGGTAAATGGAAATAAAAATAAGGATTTCAGATGTTATAAAAATAATATCGGAGCTCATAACACTATTATGGAGTAAGTCTGTAAGAGTTTTTTAGATTTGTATTACAGTCTGCCATAAAGTTGTTGAGCAAGTAATAGTGATAACTGATCAGATTCATACTAAAATAAAACAATATAAGAATAAAAATAAATAAATAAATGAAAAAATAATACATAATAATAAATAAAATCTCTCTCTAAATTTATACAAACAGAAGGATAAATAAAATAAACATAATCCTACTATGTGCATGAAAAAATAAATAAATAAAATAATCACCAGTCGCATTTACACTCTTATATACAATAATTATACTATCGACCTCAGGATTCCTGAGCCCACTCTATTCCTCACGTGTGAGAGGTAGAGCAGAACTTCTTGAGATCTCAGGACATCCCTCTCACCGCGTCACTGGTAATGAGCCAGTGGAGGCTGAGCAATGTAACAGTAACAGAAAAACAAATAGATATTTAATAAACATATCTTGGAAGAAATTGAGGAAAAACGCTTTAAGGAAGGTTATTAAGAGAGAAAATATGTAAGATAAATAAATATAAGACCCTTGAAAAATATTTAGTTGATGAGGAAGAGGTTGATCAATAAAAACTAAGGACAATGACACACAGAGAAAGAAATTTATTCAATCATGCTGCCCAAATACATCGGGTTGCTACATTACACA
>NW_027113193.1:20080-22615 GCF_000696795.3 Halyomorpha halys | reverse complement strand
AGGCAAAATCTCTTTCTTTTAGGAGCCTCTAAAAGTAAAAATCCTTGATGAAAGAGGACTTAATGTCTTGAGTGAAAAAAACGTAAATTAAAAAAAATATATATATTCATGAACATAAATATATGCGTTTTTAAACAAAAACAATAAATGAATCTATTTATTATTATTTTAGTACTATCAGTATAAAAATAGTGCCCTATAGATTCATCGGAGTTTTATTAGAGCAGCAAAGGTGAGAGACACGGAGGAGGAAGGATGGCAGTTAGAATCCAATAAGGACTGCGTTAGCCGTGAACAGATTCGTAGGCAGGAGTTGTGCCGACTCCAAATAAGACCAGGCCTCCCTCGGAGTGGCGATAGAATTAAGTTGCCGGGCCTGATAGCATTGTTAAGAGCCTCTCTAACTCTCGGCTCAACTTCCCGATTCTTTTTATCGAATCGTCCACAGACTTCCTAAACTGCACTCTTCTCTTTTTTACAGTTCGTCCTCGAAGCTATACAGCAATTTGGTGCATATAAATTTAATTATGAAGAATTTCTCAGAACTATCTAATTTATCTCGTGATGTATACCGGCTAATAATATTTGTATGTATATCCAACGATCAGCAATATAAAAGAAAAAAAAACTGATTTTAAAATTTTATATTATTAATTAATTTAAATATGTCCCCTATCATATATCGAGTTGCTTGTTGCTTGTAAACAATTTTTTTTAAGAAAATTGATCAAATCGATTCCTTCTGTCAGGAAATTAAAAATATAAAAAGAAAAGACGTGAGAAACAGAGCTTCGCCACTCAGGTAATATTCCTCCCCTCCATCTCTCTCCCTCCCCCAGACTTTAGTTTAAAAGTAAATGATAGATGATTTAATTGTTTTATTGAGTGGGAAATAAAAGTTGGATCCGCAAATGAAATTTCTCAAAACCAACTCAATTTACATAAAAATTATCGTCTTTTTCAGTAGCGGAAAAACAAATGGTATCTCAGCGAACAAAAGTAACAACAGTTTTTTAAATATTTTTATTGGGAATCTCATTTTTTTTCAATAGTAATTATATTCATAATTAACCATACATTATAACCTAAGTCGAGATTATACCTGCATATAGATCAGGAAGTTAAAAATGCCCTATACACATGTGCATTTTTATTTGAAAACAAAAATGTAATTGCCTACTAAGGTTTCTCGCTGACATCACAACCCATCCTAGCACTATTCTCACCACGTATGCCGATGACACATCCCTATTGTCAGTAAATAATGACCCTTCCATTGTATCCCAATCCCATATCATCACCCTTGAAGAATGGTGCCAAAACTATAGGATTAAAATAAATTCCAATAAATCCCGCCAAATCACATTTACCCTTCGTTGTAAACCTTCATCTTGCCCCACAGTATCTTTTAATAATACCCCACTTATCCTTGATAACAGGATAAGGTTGAACAGATCCGTTACTTAGGACTAAATCTGGACAAACGACTGACATGGAATCCTCATACAAGACTGAAAAGACAGGAGAGTGTTCGTCGATTACGACTATTACAGCATGTACTAGACAAACGGTCCAAAAATCCTATCCATTACATGACATATCTGGACATACGGAGTTGAGCTATGGGGCTCCACTAAACCATATAATTCTTCTCGAACCCAATCCATACAGTCCAAAATCCTTCGTAAAATCCTTAATGCTCCTTTCTTTGTCACAAATCAAATCATCCATTAGGACCTCAATGTCCCCTATGTTGTCAATTTGGCCAGAACCTGATACCAATCCTTCCATAATAAACTTTCCAACAACCCAATCCAACTCGTTTCTAGCCTGGCTTCTCCTTCACTACCTAATATTCCTCCTAGGCGTCTGAAAAGAAGGTGGCCTCGAGATCTTTTCCTTTAGAAATGTTTTTGGAGTTCTATCAATAGGAAGATTCTCCACATGTTTGTATCATATCATAACATCACTTACAGCAAATTTACTTGATGTGTTTATATGTATACAGTTGTAAATAACAATAAATAAATTATTATAAAAAAAAGAAAAATAACTTTTTATAGCGTTCAGAGTACTAAAGATCGGATTACTGATTTATTTAATTTTTCGAGTTCCTCAAATATTTTTTTGGCCAGCAGTTTACGATTGTTTAATTTTCTTATTTGCGTTTATACTATTACTTGTGACGGCGATGTCATCACCAAATCATTTGTCTGTTCAAAATGCATTATGATACTTGGTCCCAATAATTTTGCCAGAGTGAAATGAAAACAATAATGAAGACAGGACTACACCTTCCGGGAACACGTGAGATGAACAAGATCCGAAAGATTTTTCGGAAATTTGATTCTAAACATCGATCACTTAAAAATTATTTTATGAACGAATATAACTAATAATAGAATAATAAAAGTGTATAAATAGTGATAAAAGAGAAATAATTTGACTGTGATTTTTAATGTAATTTTGACATATTAGATATAAATGTTTTGACCTGGGCAGAATGGCCTGTATGGAGTTTTTTTTAAATGGTTA
>NW_027113193.1:3843-19995 GCF_000696795.3 Halyomorpha halys | reverse complement strand
GACTATAATTTTGGATAGTGTTTTTGAATTATTTAGTAAACAATTGCCAGTCTCAAGAAAGAAATTTAAAGATTATAAATAAATAACTATTTATATAACGACAAGTCAAATACCAGTGTGGGAATGCTGTCATAGGATCGAATAGTCAAGTGTCATTCTAGCAGTTACCTCAATTTTATAGAAGATTTTTATAATCTCCTTATATAACCGTATTCAATTAGGACTGAAATGCAGCTTGTCCTGAAGGAATTACTTACCTAATTTTCCTAGGTTATTTAAGATTTCTTTTTAATTTTAATATCTTACCCCTGTGGCTGGGAGGACGGTAGTGGGACGGCTTGCTTCTAATATTCACGGGTTTCAGAAACAGAAATCTTATAGCATACTTCCATACTCTAAGGAAACATTGACATGTTCTTAAACATAATTGAAGATATTCGATAAATGAGTTTTTACTTTCCTAGTAAGTCACTTTAATAATTCACACTGAAAAATAAAATAAAAAATAATTTGATTAATTAATTATATATTGAGTCCTAAAAAACTATTATTATTATTGGATTCTTTTCCAGAGGCAATTTGTGTGTTTACCAGTTTACCAATTACAAATACCTTTATATGTATTTATTAAATACAATGATACCTTTATATTTATAAAATGTTTTTACCATTAATTATATAGTATAATAAAGGATGGTGTATTGGGTCATATAATAGTATATAAACTAAATAAAGAGAATAACTATTTATTTACAATTTATTACTATGATTAAAATGGTTGTAATGATTCAGATAAATAGTTGCCATAAAATATCGGTTATTTCATTAATACTTATTATTTACTTTATACTTATAACTGTTGATTTGAATGATTCATGCCGTGGGATGTAGTTTCGTAGGTGTCGTCTCGTTCATAAGGGATGTCCAGGTCTCGTGGCCCTTCTCACGACTTCGTCTGGTCGAAGTGCATCTTGCTCTGCTCCGGCTTTTGCTGCTCTCTCAAGCCTGTCAAGCCTGGTCCTCTCTCGTCTAACTGTGCCTCTTGACTGTTCATTTTTCTGATCTAGGTTTTCCGCGTCTTTTCTCCCACTTTCTCCTTTTAGGGCGTTACCTTATTTTTGAATCTCCTTTCTCATTGGCCATCGGTGACCGAACGCTCCCGAGGTAGGCGTCCCCCTACTCAGGTCCGAGAGTGGATGAAAAAGTTTGAGATGTCCAGGAAGGGCCTGCACCTGCTTAATTTTATTCTGGTCCCTCGTCAAATCTGTCATTTTTGTTAGGACACTAAGGTTAGCAAATCTAATTTTCTCAGGGGACTCTGGTAATGTGGCAAACTTAAAACACATGTTTTCATATCTGGGAACACAGTAAGGGGTTCGTCGAAAGGCTCCTACCCTAACCACGTATCGGGGGCAGATGGCAAAAAACCATAATAAACGGCATATTGTTTTAATAATGGCTAATGCCTCGATACATAGCAATATACTATTACAAATTACAGTGTATAATTATTACTTTTTTCTTTCCATGTACATAGTTTGATTTTATGTTTATCCTTCAGTTTATATATATTTAGAGATTTTATTTATTTTATGTTTTTTTTTATTAATTTATTTTAGTGTGAATTTGATCAAGTATCACTATTACCTATAGCCTAACTATGACAGATTGTAATATTTAACAATAAATAAAGTATTGAAATTGAAAAAAAAAAAGAGTACGGTGCAGAGAGTTTTTGGTTTACAGAAAAGTTCGGATTAAAGAAAGCATTTAGTCTAAATAATTGAGCAATAAAATTCAACAATATAAATGTACCTAACTATTTTTATTTATTTATTTTTTATATATATTTTACACAGTTTAAAGTTTTAAAAGTTAATTATTTTTAAAGAAGCTGATTTTATTTGGTACTATGAGCCTTATAACATTAATGATCGTTCTCTGTATATTAGATGGCTACACTTATCTTTTCGTTTACAACCTCAGTGATGCTGAGTGATTATTTAATTTTTATAAAATAAATAAAATGAGCAGAATTAAATAACTTATGGAATAGAAATTATTTATTTCTAATACTAACAAAATATATTATAAACATCCTCATAGGAATTAGATTGCTCGATATCGAAACTCTGTAAAAATTTTATTGACCGGTGATTACAATAACTTGTGAAGAAGTAAAAAAATTTCTTTACACTTGTAAATATTAAAAAATTTAAAAACAAAATTATTTTTGCCCGCTGATTTTCCTCAAAAACACTATCTTGTTTTGTTTTTTTTTCAACGCCAGTTCGGATTATTAGAGTTTTCGGGGTACCAAGATTACACTGTTGGTCTTTTTACAAGTATTTTTTATAATATATTTCATTAAGTAAAATTAATTAGAACTAAAAATCAAAGCTTATGAAAGTTCACAGATTATTATTACCTGAAATACATTGAAATTGATTTAGAGGATCAGATATAGTTGTGGCAGCATCCGTTCGGCCTTAGGGACGCCAGACACTGAGGGTTAACTAAAAAAAGAAAAATAATATCTTACAGTTAGAAAGAGTTACAAATACCTTCAAGCAATAAGTCCAGAATATAACCCAACCCGACCTCATTACAATATTTGGTGGAAATAACCTAAAGAGGAAGTGGTTATTTCCAGCACGACTTATTACCTCGGGGAAAAGGAATATATCCTCGGAGGGAATATTGCTGCAGACATATTGCCTGGGCAAAACACAGGAGCCCATAAGCAGGGAGGTCTTGGAGGGGGAGAGGGGCAGGGAGGATTGGAAGGAGGAGGGGAATAAATAGTGAAGGGCTTTAGGACCACTCTCCTTCCCGCGGTCAGCCGTATTTTGTCCTTAGCCCTTAGTGTCCCCTCCTCTAAGGACTCCTTCTTGTGCAACTGTATACTATACATATATGTATTATTTATAAAAATCACAATGTGCCACCAATCAACAAAAATGTAATATATAAAAATTAATATTTGTTTGTTGATATTTTATGCGCTGTTCGATTATGATTGTGCTTTTTGCTAAATGATCAGGAATAGATTAATAAAATTAAACAATTTGTGGAAAGAAAATAATTATTTACAAAATATGAAAAAAAACAACATAATTAATTGAACCACTATTGGTGTTCCCAAATCTCTTTTGGGAAACGCTCTTTAAACTAAATATTCATATAATGATATTAATTATTCAATCGTCCGTCAGAACGATTAATAAATATACTAATAACAAAAGAATACTAAAATTGATTTTTTTTTGCAAGATACTTGCTTACTTTTGTGAATCTTAACTGATTTTTCTTACCAAATATCTCTAATTTTTCTTTTCTCAAAGGGACTTAAACATCATTAAATTATTTTTTTTTTTAAATTTAGCTAACTGCTATACAAGATCCGTAAATTCCTACCCCCTACATACTTCCTCATTATCCGTTCTAATATCTCCGACAGATTATTTCAAGTAAATTACAATGGCGCTTATTCAACCCTATTCCGTCAGTCTGCTGGTGTACCTCAGGTGCTGGTGAATATCCTTGGTCCTATCCTTTATACAGTTTTCACTGCTGACATTCCAACCCATCCTAACACAATCCTCACCACGTATGCCGATGACACATATTTATTGTCAGTGAACAATGATCCTTACATTGTATCCCAAACCCTCCAATTCCACATCTCCACCCTTGAAGAATGGTGCCAAAACTGGAGGATTAAAATAAATTCCAATAAATCCCACCAAATCACATTTACCCTTCGACGTAATCCCATGACCTCTTCCCATACAATATCCTTTAATAATACTCCACTTATTCCTGTCGAACAGATCCGTTACTTAGGACTACATCTCGACAAACGACTGATATGGAATCCTCATACAAGACTAAAAAGACAAGAAACTGCTCGTAGATTTCGACTACTGCAACATTTACTAGACAAACGGTCTAAATCGCCAATCCATTACAAAAGACCTATTACATGACTATTATAAGACCTATCTGGACATACGGAGTTGAGCTTTGGGGCTCCACTAAACCATCAAATTCCTCCAGAAACCAATCCTTACAGTCTAAAATCCTTCGTAAAATCCTTAATGCTCCTTACTTTGTCACAAATCAAGTCATCCATCAGGACCTCAATATTCCATATGTTCCGTTCCTTCCATAATAAACTTCTCAACCACTCAAATCCACTTGTTTCTAACCTGGCTTCTCCTTCATTACTTAATAATCCTTCTAGGCGTCTGAAAAGAAGATGGCCTAGAGATCTTCTCTAGAAATGTTATTAGAGTTCTATCAGTGGGTAGATTCTCCACATGTTTTTATCATGTTACTATGTCACCTACAACAAATATACTTGTATATATGTGTATACAGTTGTAAATATCAATAAATAAATTGTTAAAAAAAAAAAATTAGCTATTGATATTGCACTTAGATATACCTAGCTCATTAATTACAATATATTCTTACATTAAGTTCATTAATTTTATAGTTCTTACATGTTTTTATGAATTTATTAGATTGATTGTTAAATATGCTTTTATATTTTATAGCAGTACATGTAATATTGTGAAATATTATCGCAGTCACAAAGATAGTATAATGTTTAATAATTAACTATATTATCTTTTCATCTCAAAAAATAAATATTAAATATAACTTTTTTGTAATGACGTACATCTTTAATTTAAGACTTACCCCGCTGCCTCAAAAGGGATAATAGCAACAAATAATGACTGGCAATTAAAGCCGATCTATAGAGAGACTTATAATTAATAGCCAATGAATTAATATCCTTTGCGGAGGAGGAAGCTAATGGTCTTTAAATTAGCCGACCCCTGATCTTAAGTTAAGCACCTCAGCTAAGCATCGGTTCATTGGCCAATATTAGCTCCAGCGATAAAGTTCTCAACTGCCAAGTCGTCAACTTAAGTCGGCTACCTCAGCGGTATTAGCTTACAGATTCCCCTTCCTCAGGATAGCAACTTTATAACATTTTCACCCTTCGGTCCCTCTATATGCTAAAGATAATAATTCGAAAAATTCCCTCAATTGCAGAATCAGTAATTGGTTTTAGATTATTTATTATAATTTTTAGTTATTTTATTATTGTTAACGCCATAATATATAATTACCTTGTAAATAGTATTTGAGTTTTATTAATATTTAATTTAGTTACATTTATTTTCATTTGTATTATTTTATTTAGATTTAGTCATTTGAAAAGTTAAAATGTGTAATTATATTTGTTTGTAATAATGAGTAATAGAGATAGTTGCTAGGGATGATAGTTGTTACTAAGAAGCGTCACCTAGCAACGGACCGACCATCTTAGTTTTTTTAGAGCAGTTCCGACTAATTAGTGGCCCTGGTAGCGTCATTAGCAGCCCTGTCTGCGTTTGGTTGATGTTATTTTATTTGACATTTTTTGAGTGTAATCTTTTTTTTTTTTTATCCCCTCCCATGCCATTTCTGGCATACAGGGTGCGGGAGCAGTGGGGTAAGTCGCGCTGGGATCGCGCATGCCACTGCTCCCAATGATCTTCATCCGATCGGTAGGCCCTTCTGGTTCGCATCTGTCTGGGTGCCTCCTGCAGTTACAAGGCTGGTTCAGCCCTCCTGGTCTCAGTCTGGGTCAGCTTCATCTTCTTCTAGTGGCTCGCCGATGTTGGGTGGTCAAGTCCTTCTCATTGTGAAGTGTGTTGGGCCCACCACCTCCTTCCATCCGTAAATGAACTCCCTGAAGAAGGGATAATTCTCTTCTTCCATCAACCAGGAAAAGTCAGACTCGGCGAGGGCGAAAATCCCGGTCTTTCTCGACAGCCTGGCTCGGTGTCCTTCCATGGGGGAGCAATCCAATATTACGTGTTCTGCTGTTTCAGGAACTCCGCACGTTGGGCACCGAGGGTCGATGTTCTTTCCAAAGCTCTGCAGCTTTCCCCGAAACCCACCGTGTCCTGTTAGGATCTGTGAGACCCAATAGTCTGGGATGACCCATTTAGCCTTCAGTCTGGAAGGGACGGTAGGGAAGAATTTTTTCAAAGTAGCGCCCTTCTGGCTTGCTATCCACTGTCCATTCCACTTCTGTATTGAGTCCTCCCGCAGTATTTCTTCCACAGGTTTGGAGTCTCCCCGATCCTCTCTCGGAGCTCATCCGGTAGCGCTTCTAGTTCCTGCCTCTTTACTTCATATTTAAGGACATCCTCCCTGAGGATGAGGTCTTTTGAGTGTAATCGTCGTCATAACAGTTTGGAACCAGACCACTTCTGTGCTTCGATTTTAATATGAGTTTCAATTCATTAAGTAATTAGTGGCCAACCCCTGAACCCAAGGAACGTGTGTAACCAGCCCTGTCTGCGTTCATTTTGTCGGCTCGCCTAATACAATACGACTGTTGGATATTTGGACCATCCATGAGCCAGATCTACTCATCTCGGTATAACAGCACTCTTCCTTTGACCTATCGGAGTAGAGCAACCTTTCGTCTTGCAGTATTTATTTCTTTTTTTTTGTGTAAATTAGTTTTATTTTCATTTTCAAAATTTATCGAACTATTTTATTTTTATCTGAAAGGCCTTTTTATTTTTACTTGTATATTTTGTTTATGTTAGTTTTTAAAATGTTTAAATTGGCTAAATAAATGTTTAATCCGAGCAAAAAGACAGTCGATTTGAGGTGGCTTTAACAATTATTATTACTTTTTTTTTGTTTTGTTTTTTTCGAACCCCTCTAACGAAATAAGTAATTGAATACATACATATAAGTATATGTATATCTGGTACATTTTAATTCCTTCCATTTATTATTGTTATTATTAGATTCAATTATAAATACATAAGATTACCCCTTTGGATTCGGCACTTTTGGGACGTAATAACTCGACACCACTTTTCTGCGATAATATACACACTCGTGATATTATATAGTAAAACTTTTGAAATAAGTAAGGTATTGTAATAGACTTGGGTTTATATGTATTTTTGAACATAAAAACACATATTTACAAAAACTTGTAAATTGGTCTTCATCAGGGCTATAGAACAAAAGAGATAACAACACATTTAGAGTAACATACAATTGAAAAGGAATAGTATACAAACAAATTTAGAATTATATAAAATATTGAATTAAATTATAAATGATATAAAATGATAACTGATAGACCTGAAACTCAGGTCGAAACGTCGGCATAAAATAAATACAAGACCTGAAACTCAGGTCGAAATGTCGGCATAAAATAAATAAATATGGTTTTGTTTATTTATGTTGTTCTTTGCTGACCGCACCCCCCGACAAACTTCTTCAAGCATTAATCTACGGTCAACTATCTACACCTCAATATTTACAAAAAATTTAAAATTTTTCTTATTGTTTTCCAATATACGTCAAAGTGATTTTTAAATTATACCGTATGCATCAACATTTTTTATAAAAGTTGCATCACTAACAAATATTTTATAAAACTGGCATCGCTATCAAATGCAACGTTGTCCAAAGGAATATGGGTTAAAGTGAATATGGTAATGATAAAGAATTGGATAAAACGCAATTGCTCATATCATATTTAAATACAATTACAATCACTGTGATTTGAAACATTTTATTTATTTATTGATATTTACAACACTATAAAAAATACAACAAGCAAATTTGATCATAATGACATAATGATTATGATATGATACAGCATGTAGAGAAACTACCCAGGAGTAGAACTCTAAAAATATTTTACAATATAGGGTCACGAGGCCATCTTCTTTTCAGGCGCCTCGGAGGATTGCCAGGAATGGAAAAGGAAGCAAGGTTAGAAACTAGTGGGTTTCGGTCGTTAGGGAGTTTATAATGGAAGGAATGTTATCGGGTTCGGGATAGATCGGTTACATAAGGAACATTTAGGTCTTTATGGATGGTTTATTAGTAACAAAATAAGGAGCTTTGAGGATTTTACGAAGGATTTTGGATTGTATACGAGAGAAATTCGAAGTGTGGAACCTCAAAGCTCAACTCAATATGTCCAGATGGGCCTTATTATTGTCATGTAGATCAGACTTTTGTAATGAGTTGGAAGTTTAGACCGTTTGTCTAGTAAGTGCTGTAATAGTCGGAATCTGCGTGCAGTTTCCTGTCTTTTCAGTCTTGTGTGAGGATTCCAGGTTAGTCGTTTGTCAAGGTGTAGTCCAAGATGACGACTCTGTTTTACAGGGGTAAGAGCCACATTATTAAAGTATACTGTAGGGCAGTCGGCAGGTTTACGACAAAGTAGAAGTGATGGGACTTGTTGGGATTTATTTTTATCCTCCAATTTCGCCACCATTCTTCGAGGTTTGTGATATGGGACTGGTGACTTTGGGATGCAAAGGGTTATTACTAACTGTGAGCACACATGTGTCATCAGCATACGTGGTAAGGATAGTGTTAGGAGTTGTTGGGTTGTCAACTGTATAGACGGTGTAGAGGATGGGACCGAGGATACTTACTACCTTGAGGAACACCAACGGATTGAAAACAGAGGGATGAATAGGAACCATTATGGTTTGCTTGGAATAATCTATTAGTAAGAAAGGAACGGATGATGAGAAAATATGTAGGAGGTAAGAATTTACGGAGTTTGTAAAGCAGTCCCGGGTGCCAGACTCGATCAAAAGCCTTATCTTAAAAGACTCCTGCCCAGTACCTTCCGCGCTCTAAAGAAGACCAGACAACGTCCACCACACGATGACATTGCTGGATAGAGGAGTGGGATGTTCGGAATCCAAATTGGTGATCTGATTTTAAATTAAAAAATAAAAATGTAATTTTGTTTAGTATCTTCAGTTACTTTGTGAACCAGTGTAATTATAATAATGGGATGAAATTACAATGACTTACTGAACCAAAGAAATTGCAATTATTAATTACACTCAAATGTAACAGTGATTACTTTTTGTCGAACATTGAATTGAAGTTTAATAATGTGTAGATTTTGTTCTTAAATTTAATTAATTCTTGATCTACCCACAATACTTTTGTAACAACCTAGTATATCTTAAGTTCTCATATCCTTTTTTTATTGTAGATCGAAAATCGGCTGTCAATCCTGGGAGGAAGTGTTCTTTTGTTCGCCGTGATCATGGCCTTCTTCTTGCGGAGCAGGTGCCGCAACAGGTTTGACGAGGTAATGCAACATATTTAATTATTTACTAGTTTTAAGTTTTAGTATCCTAAATGCCTTCTTTAATTAAGAAACTCCTTCTAGAAATCGGCCGTGCTGATTTCGATCACATGACATAAATAAATATTAGTATCGATAGAGCTGGGGTTCTATGAATCATATTTTAAACGTAATCTGATATTACAATAAGATTAGTAATATGTAATATGTTTTTATATCTTGGGATGTGATTTTATTTTTAACTATAATTTAAAAAAAAAATGATACAAAGAAATATTTTCTAAAAAACTCTGTCGTTTTTTTAAATTATAAAATTAATAAAATTTTTCACTGTGAGGTTACGTAGAATTTCAATTTTTCACTTCTCTACATATGTAATTTATTCAAAACATATACATGACGAATTATTAAAATATAAACACAATACAAACTAGATGTTAGAATTCAATTAAAATAGTGTGCAAACCACAAAAATAATTGTTATTCTAGTCAAATGTTGTAAGTAGAACGACAAGATTAAAATCCATCAGGGATATTCAAATATTACTCAGAGCATTCCTAATCTCTACTAAAAAAGATTTAGCACACCGATTCCTTTTTTTAGATATACGATCTAGCTTAATAAGTTGTTTTTAAAAATGTTTTCTTGCTAAAATAAGTCCTATTGGACGCAAAAAATGGAGAAAACTTAATTATAAATTATACTTAGTATTATGATCCACCCTTGATATTTTGACGTTGTCAGACATTAATCACTACTTGTTTAATTATATTGTTTTTAACGCTAGGAAAATTAGTCCTCCACTGAAGCTAGGAAGTAGGTCTACGCTAATTAAAATTTTGAGCTCATCTTATAATAATATTTCGATATAAGAAATATTTCGATATAAGAAATATTTCGATATACAAAATATTTCGATATAAGAAATATTTCGATATAAAAAATATTTCGATATAAGAAATATTTTGTTAAAGACTCTTCCACTCGCTGAATTTGATGGATAACCCTTCAATCATGTGATATCAGAGCGGTATAGCACAGAAACCTTGTTTAAGACCAAGGTCATAATACTACAATACATTCATTTATTAGTTACTATAAGATACATTGAAAGTCCAAATAAAAACATAGAAAATTGTAGATCCTTGTAAAAAATATAGATCCTCGGCGCCAGGATAATCGCTGAAGGCAATTATCCAAAAATAAGTTACTTAATTAATTTATATTGAGTCCAGGAAAAACTATTATTATAATGGAATTCTTTTCCAAAGGCTTGTTTTTTGTATTTATTTCTATAAAATATCATTACCATTAATTATATAATATAATATGTGGTGATATTAGGTAATATGATAGTATATAACTTACATCAAGGAACAAAGTTTATTTACAATGGTGATATGTTACAATGATAGATGATGTTATTAAAATGATTCAGCTAATTGGTTACCATAAAATACCGATTATTACATTATCACCTAATATATCTGAATGAGTGCTGAATTGTGTGGTGTGGGTCGAGTATGTAGTGAAGTCTTCGCCATTGGTGTCGTGTTGTCGTAAGGATGGCGTTCCAGGTCTTTAGTTGTTCTTATGACTTCGTCTGGTCGAAGTACATCTTGCTCTCTCTTCGATCTTCTTTCTTCAGTGTTTCTTGCATTTCTCTCCTGCTTCTGTGTCTGCCTATCTTCTGTACCTGCCTCCACTTGTTTCGAAAAGAGGCGTCACCTTTTGAGAATCTCCTTTCCTCATTGGCTATCATCAGCCAAGCCTAAGAAAAATACGTTAAAAGAGGTGGTACATTTAGAAAGGTGTCTGGTGTAAGGGTTGTTTATGATTGACCTAAGTACCGACAAAGCTAGCAGGAAATACCTGGTTTTAATTGATTTGTTCGGGAAGGACCCTTTAATCTGTGCCCCTTAGCCACCTGTAAAGTGCTCTTTGTTGACAGTCACATACCCGGCAAAGAGCCCTATAATATTAGCATATATAATATTACTAATTGCTAATGCCTTGATAAATAGCAAAACAGCAGAGTACGTGGAGGTGGATTGCACCGCCATGGAAGAACACCGAACCAGATTGAGGAAGACCGGGATCTAGAGAATTATCCTTCCTTCAGGAATTTCATTTACGGTTGGAAGGAGTTGGTGTATCTGGTGTACCTTACTTTGGGAAGGGCTCGAATATCCGGCATCGGCGGGCTCCAGGAGAAAATGTAGACGCAGACTGTGACGTGGAACGCTGTGACAGGAGGGATGCGTTGGATAATGTGCAGCCCCATAAGTAAACCCCAGGCAATGGGTTTGCACCTGAGTAAAAATTTTAACCACCCATATAAATTAAATGGTCCTTCCCCCGTTAATAGAATAATAATAAATTGCGTGTAAATAAAGTGGTAATTTTTGGTATCAGTGCTAAGCTATGGTAAGGAAAAGATAATATTATTAAAATTAATATATAGAGGTATTTATATTTATTGCAGATATTTCTAAAAACTATTAAAGAAGATTTAAATGGATTATTTTCTCCTCTCTCTCGTTCGGACTTCTTATCATATGAACACTAGGGGAATAGACGAAAAAAATTGTACATTGTTTTTTAATGATTTATAATTTTATTACATTGCTGCTTTGCTTGATTTGTAATACATCTGAAAAATTGATTGATTACTACAACTAAAAAAAAGTGACTAAGAAAAGATTACTTGTCTCCTTCTACAAAACAACGTTAAAAAATTGAAATATATTTAAAAAACACAATCAGCGTGTTTTAGCAAAAATATCGGACTATTTTGACTATCTACAAATAATATATTTTTTTTAAATCTATGAAAACACTTATTAATTACGTTTGGATATTAATTAATTAACCAATAGTTTTATACGAAACATATCCTTTATTTAATTATAGTTTGCCTAAGAGCTCAATATAAAGTAAATAAATTAATATCAGCTTTATAATTCATGATTGTAAATCATAATTCCCAATGGGTTCTAATTGTTTGGTTTAACATAAACGCAAACAAAAACAAGACAGGAAATAAAGATTTTGCTAAACTTAACATAGTAGTCTTGGAATTAAGGCAAATATAAGAATTATGTACCGTTTGTATACAAACAACCGACAAACAGTTTTAGCCAGAAAATTTCAGGACACAAAGAACCAGCTTGAGACCAATTTGAAATAAAAAAAAAATTCCTTTACAAAGAATCTTTTAAACTGCAATAAAGTAGGTAAAGAAAGAGAATAGATCGAATCGTTTCAAATATTCTCTATATGCTAAGAGAACCTATAACTTCTTTAGCTCATAAAAATGAAAATCATATGACGCCCTGAGCAGAAGATGTACTTGGACTCAATCGATCTCCGTCATCTTCTATGCACCTCTCGAGAGCAGAGGATAAAGTTCATTGAGATCATGCTAGTAAAACCTTTTTCGTAAACCTCAGCTTAAATTTAAAAACTCAAGTCATTTTTTTTTTCGTTTTTGGTAGCAAGGATGCTTATTTTACCCAAAGTCAAATCAATCAACCACAAAATAGGCAACGGCATAGAACTTCTATTATAGAATCTTTTAGAAGTTTTAATAAGTATAATTCTTGAAGATTGAAATTAAAATGTTCTACTAAAATATTTTGTTGTAACTGCTCGAATGTAGATCTACCCCAAATATAAGTCGATCCATAATTTTGATATTAATTTACAGAGCAAAAATGCAGTGATGTAAAAATAAAACCACTGATAAAAAAAAAAAATCAAATTTAATATATATATCTCAAAATGAAACGAACATGATGGAATTCCTGAAATTCTTTTCTCTCTTATAATACAAGATTGTATACACCCGCCATCTTTCGTCTTAACATTTTGATTTGTCATTTAAATAAATTTTGTTTAAAATTTGGTCCTATTGTTTCAATCGCATATCCGAATTCTTGTGTTATTATTTAAATCAATTGGAAAATATAAATTTGTTTTCTTATTTATTGTTATATAAGAATCGAAAGAAATTCGTTATTTATCTTATCAAAATAAAAAAATAGAATAGTAAACAAAAATTACTGTACAAACTATTAAAAATATATATAAAAAATTTATAGTAAAAAAAATAGCAAATACTGTAGCATCGACTAAAATCATACAGTTAAATAAAATGTAACTAAAATTTTAATAATCAATTATAATTATTATTTAGTTCAAAACAGTTCTTCTCAACTGGCACGATATATGATGTTGAATAAGTTGTATGTTTTCCAACAAGAAAAGCTGAACTACTTTATTTAGAATTATTAAAAAAACGAAACAAATAAGTGTTGTAAAATTTCTAGAATCATATTTCAGTAGTGTCCATAAATCTGAAAACAAATGAAAATTATTATTTTTCTTAATGGACAGTTAAGATATAGAACAGAGTAATTTATTTCACCTAATAAGCTGTTAGAGAAAAGATTTACCTAAAATAAAAGTCTGTAAAAGGCATTTATACAAAGGATTTGTTCCAGCTCATTAGAGTCAACCTGAAATTTCAGATTAGCCCTTAATGAAGATTGATGATCCGTTGAGATGTTGGTGCAACTCCTGAAGAAAAGTATTACTCCCTGGAGCCCTGGAGCCTCCCACTGGAACGGATTACTTTTTCTTTTTTTCTTTCATCTTCAATTTATTTATCTTCTCATCCTTCTTCGTTCATTGCAAATAATGACTACAACAGCGCAAAATCAAAGCGACTGCTTTCATATTTTAAACCACGGATGCGCAATATCTAACAAGTTCCTCTTCTAGACCCTTCAACTCTCCCATTATTAAAATTTATATCTGATGAAAGTATAGAACAAAGAAACTATAATTAAAAAAACTCACTGCAGTGCACTAATACTATTAGTACACTGCAGTGAGTTTTACTCCACTAAATAATATTAGAAGAATATAAAATATGTAAGCACAATAAATTTTGAATCAAATAAAATTTGGAAAACATTTAACCACAAGTGTTTTCTATTTTTTTTTCTTTCTAGGTTATTAAATAGTTTTCTTACTTCAATTATTTATTTTTATCAATAAAATAGTTCTTTCAATATTTTGGATGGTCCTTCCATCTTTAGGCACTATTTAAAAATTAAAAAAAAAAATAATTAATAGTTACATTTATAATCTTGAAAAAAATGGGCACATTTCTTCTTCTTTACTTTTTACTAAGGATGATAATGCAAACCTTTTTCACTTGTTATCTTAGCACTTTGTTTTTTCCAAACTATTTAATTTTGATTAAATTTCTTATATAGATGTTTTCATTTTTTCTTGATTTCTACTAAAAATTTAGTAATTTTTTTGAAGTGTAACCAAAACGTTTTTATAACTAACAACATCCACTACATATTTATAAATTATTTTTAATTTTATCGTTAATTACCCATTTAACACTATCCATTGCTACGTAATGTATTTATTCATTATTCATTTGTAATGTAATTATTTATTCATTTCATGTATTATTCATTATTTATTGAACTTATTTTCCTCACTTACTTATTATGTATTAGCTAGTGTATAATTATGTTCTATTTCTCGCTCAGAAAGATAAAAAAAGCATTAATTTTCTTAAATTAAAATTAAAATTAATTGTCTTCGAATAAAAAACCATAGAATTGATTATGGGTTTAAACCGGATTTAGAAAACGCTATCTGATACTTTATGGTTAAGGGGATAAAATAAATTAAGCATTCAAATAAAAATGCTTCAAAGTCTCAATAATTCAATTTTTAAAAAAATTGAATATAAATAACTCAAAGCAAATAACATTTTTTCTAAGTATTGGTTAGGAAAATTTCGACTTTCGACTGAAAGAAGTGTATGATGCTAAGGAATCCACAGTAACTGCCAACAGCCGCCTCTCTGTCTCAATAAAAATCCGCTTTAAACCAATGATCAATTCGATGCTTAATCCGTATAATATATAAGCCGATGAAAATACTAATTGAACTACTCCTTAATTTAATTATCAATAACTTATTATGGGAAAGGACTTCAGTGTTACATATTTTAAATCTGTAATCATAATTTTTAAACTTTATATTTAAATTCACAATGCTTTCCTCCTTTTGAAGTTGTTCCTCCAAGTTACAAATTGTATTCAAGATTTTTTTGTTCATTACACAGTACTGTTCCTGCAGTATTCAAACCCTACTAAGTTCTGGACGACTGTAGAATGTTGCGGGCTATCACTTAACGCCTTTATATTAAAAAATCAACTCTAATTACCAGTCCCTCTCTCCTTATCTATAGTACCCCAGTACTTTATTTTTTAATAAATTAGCAATTAGAATTGTAGGCATAAAAAAACTTTTAAATTTGGTTTACGCATGTTTTTGAATTAGTCATGCTAACCTGATTCACATTATTAAAAATGGCAACATTAAAAAATATTTTTTTTTTATCTTTCATTTTTTTTATTTGCACCTGTAAATGTACATTTATAACCAGCAAATGAGATCTTCTATCCAGGCATGGCATGAGCTGGCATGAGGAATAAAGCACGAAATGATGCATCTTCCTGACGTTAAGTAAATTATTTTATTACATCAGGAGGTCCCCCATCCAACTCCTCTTCAGCCTACGCCGAGTTACGTCAGGAATTTCACGTGTTACCACCTATTGTATAAATTTATTGAAATGTCTATGTAATGTGTTGTGAAACCGTTTGTAAGTGCGTAGGTCGGTGTGAATGGTTTCGTTTGAAACGTAGAGTGGTGAGTTCGGTGCCAGTCTTAAAAATTGTGATTGAAAAGAAAAACTGAATTTGATTAAAATTAATCTTTTTTATTGAAACAACAAAACATTTATTACATTACAAGGATTATATAGGTTAATAAAATATTTTACTAAACGTCAGGAGGATGCAGCACTGAGTGCTACCATGCCTGAATACTACAGCTCATTTGCTGGTTGTCAACTAGATTCACAAAAGCAAATAAAACAAAAAAAAAAAAA